>NC_048425.1:16858179-16885128 GCF_013103735.1 Etheostoma cragini | reverse complement strand
AGACAGGAGAGATGTGATCTCTTTTCCTGGTTCCTGTCAGAACACGTGCTGCAGCATTCTGGATCAGCTGAAGAGTCTAAGAGTCACAAATAATAACTTGGGACGGGGACAACAGCTTGCACCGGGACACGATCCGCGGGAACATGGATTGTGCCACATGTGTCCCATGACCAGTGGCGCTATCTCAGGCCATGCTGAATTCCAAGCCAGGCAGGGAGCCATCTAATCAAAATGTGCTCAGGGGCTGTGACCCTCATGTGCTCTGGCCTGCTCCGTTCTGCTTGTGCCTTCCATGTGACCCCTCTCAATTCAGTATGGCTGGTCCACTTTACAGCCATAGTCTTTTCCCAGCATGAGCTCTTGTGTAGAGTTTTGTGTGTTGACCCTTAAATGGGTGCACATCCTGGAGAAGACTGAATCCTCTTTGTGAACTAGTCCACAGGGGTCAGATTCAGCCTGACAAGCTGCAAAACCAAACAGAAGAGCCATATTGTTGTATCTGGGCTGTTTCTAGATTGGTCACCTCTGAGGGGGGTGTGACCCTGGCAGTGGAGGGCTTATGGACTGGCTTGAATACTAATCACAAGCCTTCTGGTAACATCTCTTTTAAACAAAGCCATCAGAAGTTGTGATAAGATTAACACAATTAAGTAATTGTGTAATGAAATGGCAAAGACAGCTGATTTATTTGGGCAGAATTTGTGGCATTCACAGTCACTGCAATTGTCTACATGCACATTAAGCGATTCATCCTCAGCTTGTTTTGTTCTGAAATGGAAAAGATATTTGCGGAGAGACAAAAGAATTGCATGCGTCCCCAAAGTAGTCGAGCAGCTGTGGAGGTTTGTGTGATGTGTCAAAGGCTTTGTGAATTACATTGCAGAGGGAGAAGCACATTGTGTTCTAGCATAGAAATCTGCAAAGGCTCAATGTCCCCACCTCATCCAGGTGTGTTGGTTGAATCAACTGAAAAAATAATTTCTCCTTAAGTCCTTTTTAGAGAAAGGTATTATGTTGAATTGTCATGTCCTTGCAGCTTTTTATGGCTGCTCATGCACTGTGGACCTAATGGAATAGAAACAGAACATTTTAGCATGGGTATCCTTAGGGCTGCACAATTAATCGGATTTTAATCACAATCAAGATTTTGACTTCCCACGATCAAATTTGCGTGATTGGGCGATTTAAAAATAAAATTTGTTTTGGTTAAAATCAACAAATAATCGTGAGAATAATCGTGATCATAATTTTGATCAAAATAATCGTGATTATCATTTTGGCCATAATCGTACAGATCTAGGTATCCTTGTCCTTTAGACTCTGCAGACCTTTACGTCAGGCACTTTTTCAGTGTCAATGGAAAACACGCACATTGTTGCTCTCATCACTCATGTGAACCTTTTGAGTGGGGATTTGGTGTGGATCAAAGCCTTCTGTAGCCCTTGGTGCTTCAGTGATTCATGTCTGGACTGTGCTGAAATACAGGTGCCGTTGGTCTGCAGCTTTATGTGAAGAAGAGAGAAAGTAAAAGGGCCAGTCTTGACCTTTTGGCAGAGACTGCGCCAGCTCTTTGACAATGCCTTGGAAACTTAACACTGTGACATTTACTGTCTGTGGTGAAGCGTAGCCGCTGTATTGCATTGAATGGAAATGACCACAAATGGAAATCAACTGGAAGAGCAGGTTACTATATTCAATACAATGATATTTTTCACCTACAATGTGTAACCTTTTTGTCTGTTAAGTTATTAGTTAAAGTCTGTATGTGTGTAAATCCTTAAATCTAAAATTTTCTATGTCATTATCCACTTGTCAAAAGTCAGTGCTTCTGATTTTATGTTTTTGTTTTCTGGGTCTGTCAATTTCTTTTGCAATTGACATGACCAGTTGTAATGTCATTTCAAATCCAGTTTACTTCCAATTTGTTAAACTACAATATCACAATCAGGCTATAGCTAAGATTTCAGAAAAACTAAGATCAAGGAGTGTACCCAAATCTGTATCTGCTTTGCTTTCTACAAAATTGCTAATCCTTTTTTGCTTGTCTTCAAGTAGTAACATTTAATATATCTAAAGTCTAAAAATACTGAAGTAAGCTGATACAACATATCTATAATTTAAATCCAAGTTGCTTGAACCCCCAAATATCCCCCCAAAATATAGGGACATGATTTTAGTGTCATCAGTGGTAGCTGTGGGCCTGTTCAGATGCAAAACAGATTAGTGGAGGAACTGAATGGAGTTTTACGTGAGTAGTAAAATAATAGGCTATACATACTGTATAGGTAGATCTTATTGGCTTAACCAAACCTAAAGTGTGTCTTCACTCTGAATCCATGGAACTACATACCACTAATCATATTAAGGTATCAATTACTGAGGGTAATATCGGTCTGTCGAGAGCTAACACCCTATCTGGTAATAATTGTTATATCCACCAGTTTTTACAAATTCACACTACTGTTGCATTTCATTTTGCACTTCACAAGTGAAAAGGTAACTGCAGGAATAAACCTGCATGCAAAACAGTGCAGGTGCAACCTCATCAAAGCTTCCTAATTGCTATGTAGCTATGGAAACTTGATTTGTAACTTAATTTTAAAATACATAGTTTTATTTTCTTACTTAAAAGTTAGGGTTTGTGTAACAGTCTTGTGTAATTTCGTAAGCTACACTACCAGGCTGGTCAGAATACAATTACGTATTCAGCTGACCAAACCTGACCAACAGAGTAGCTTTGTGTCCAGTAGTGGGGTTATCTCTGTTCATTCTGCTGGGCAACACTGACCCAGTCTGGTATTCTGTGTCCCACACAGGCTTTGGCTCATGTTGTGACACATTGAAGACTTTACTGAGTCTTTTAGTTTAAATGAAGCACCCTGGTCCATGCAGAAGTCAACATGGGATTGCTCATGGTGACATGGGGGGGCTAAGGGGTGGGTGGTGACAGCAGCTGCCATCTCCCAAAACAAGGCACCTTCAATCCCCTGTGACAGGCTCCCATTCAGACAATGGCTCTTTGTAGAAGCTGAAACGGCTTTACCTATAAGAGCCTTCCTGTCCAGTAACACCTGTAATTAGTATGGGGGACCTTGGGGGCCAATGGTTATTATAACTGAGCAGAGCTGTGATGATAGCACCCGAGGAGTGAGACATTTTTATACTTCATTTTATACTATGTGTTTATACTATATGTTGATGCAAAAGAGGGTATCATCCATGAGTTTAGATACTAAAGATGATTTCAAGTTGTGTATTATTTTCTTTTGTTAAATTATGTTTTGTTCCCTGTGCCTGTGTACATGAAAACACCTGGAAAAACTGTAGGCTGGGAAAAGTGCACCTCTTCAGTCTGTTCATTTTCTTTGATTGTATTCTCAGCCCGTTCTGCCTGTGTGGGTGGAAGCTTTTCCTGCATCTTCTTTTTGTCTGCTGGGTACTCCTTCCTCCTCACCAACTTACAACTCTCAGGAGTGTCATCACTCCTCTCCTGTAACTTCACATCTGAGTATGTGATATAGAAACTACCGTTCATTGCTGTTTTTTTACTGGGAAGTTCTATTCTGTAGTGTCCATCAGCAGAATAACAATCTGATTTATTGCCAAATAAGTCTTCACATACAAGTTTGGAGAAACACCATTTGTTTGTAGATAATGCATAATGTTCATTGGATGTTTTAAGTCTGATCATCAGAGACTTGGGTGACCCAACCGGGGTCTCCATGATCAGTCTCCAGCTTGTGTCCAATGGATCACCCCTCTTGATCCACAACCACCTTGAAACCTCCCCCGCTTTAGAGATGTTCCCGATGGAACCCTCTGATGCCAAGGAGCCTGAGTGCCCTGTGAAAGAGACTGCAGCCCACCTTGATAGGCTCCCTGCGGTCTCCCCCAAGGGACTGTAAGTTCCAAGATTACTACCTGCTTTAAAGAGTCAGATGTTAAGACCACGTCTTTCACAATGTGCTCTGGAAACTTCAGCTGTCTCCCAAGGTCCACTAACGCTAGTTACGTCCACTCGTAACTAGCACCAGCTGCTAGTTACGAGCCGAGGCCAGCAGGCCTGTGGAGGTCTTCCCCTCTGCCTGTGTTTTCTCCCCTGCCATGACATAGGTGATGTCATGACAGGGGTGCTGTTGCTCTGTTGCATTCCTGTGCAGATAGTATCTGTTACTGCCTTCAACACCTGGTCATGGCGCCATGTGTAGCTCCCCACGCTTTCGGGCAGCAGCTCAGTATGTGCTCCAGTGAACCTCTTGCCAGGCACAACGGGCATGCTGGAGTTTCCACAAGACCCCAAGTATGCAGATTGGATGGGCTTGGGGGGACATCGTATTCCGACTGAATCAGAAATTTGTGTCTCACTGGTTCCTGGTTTAAGGAATTTGCTTTATTGTTTTAGTAGACAGGCAAGAAAAATAAATAGAAAATAGATGAAAAAAACCTACAGATATAATAACCTGTAGGCGGACTTGTCCCCTTCAGGAGCTTGACAGACTGGGGACAGTAGGTGCAGCTGTTGGTGTACAGGGCGAAGAGTGCAGGGAAAAGGACGCGGCCAAAAATCTTGAAGCCTTAAGAGATTGCACTGCAAAAGTCGGGACTCAAACCCTTGTCCCTGCATTTCACGCAAGGTGTGTGGACTCTGGATGTGCACTGTTACCATTCTGCTACTGACATCCAAAAGCTGAAAATAAGAACACCATCCATTTCAGCATGAAAGCATGATTTGAATTCTTGTTTGATCCTGACAGTTTACTGTCAGGTTTAGTTTGATTACAAGTGGTTGCAAACAATTCTCACTGCAGGTGTGAATCGAACCTAAAGACACTTGTGTAATGGCGTGTCCTCTTTGTTTGTCAGCATGAACGTGTCTAAGTACATGTTTGATACTGTATCGCACCATGCATGTAAAGAGAAATTGTTTAGTTGTTCAGTGTGTTTGCCTGAAGGGGAAAACTGGAATATAGCACCAGTCAACTGTGACAATTGAAGAAATTGAGAAAGAGAGAGAGAGGAGGATGTAGAAAGAGTGCAAGTATCTGACATGAATAATACACCTGCATTTCAAAAGACCTACCTGCCTAGACAGTCCTGTTTATGCTCTACCAGTATGAATATGCTAATAGGAATTAGACCATGCAGTTGCAGCTCCTGTGTGGATGTTGTGCGAAATAATAGAATGTGCCACCAGTGAAACCGTGTCAGACCTTAGCGAATGCGGAATCTGTCTCCCGAGTCAGCCGAAACCGATATAAAAACTGTCACTACACAAACATGGAGGCATAGAAGAATGATGTAGTACTTAAGAAAAGAAGAAAAAAAACATGTAGTGTCTTCCACCAAATGTCATTTAGACACCCTTTCAATATATAGAGTGCATAGAAGTACATGAGGGGTATGCAAGAAAATTAGGGCCACAGGTGAAAATTGTATTTGAGTTTTGACTTTATTCTCAGAATTCTGACTTAAATCTCAGAATTCTGACTTTAATCTCAGAATTCAGACTTTATTCTCAGAATTCTGACTTTATTCTCAGAAGTCAGAACTCAAATACATTTTCATCAGTGGCCCAAATCCTCTTCCGTAGGGGGGCATACAGTCCCCTTATAAAATGCTCCATGTGGGACGTGCATTGGGGTGATGGGTCCTCCAGGTGCTGCCAGTTCCCATGGACTCTCCTGTGGCATTTGGCTTTTCAAGTCTTAATAATGAAGCTAATGACTGTCACTAGTGTTTGATTAAACCCCTGCCCCGGCAGCCTGGGGGCTCAGGTGTACTGGCTGTAATTAACACATGGTAATTAATTTACTGAGGAGCTAGAAGAGGATAAGGGTGCCCCAGAGGTTAAAAAAACCCACTTGTTACAGAAAATGGAATGAGCTGAATGTCGCAGTGCTCGACTGTGAGTCAAACGAAAGGGATGCCTTCAAATTCCATGTAGCGGAATCCTTTTTAGCCTTTACATGGCTCACAGTCTATCCAATCCTCTGTGTCATCCCTGGGAGAAGTCACTGTTGCAACTATGCATTCACCGAAAAGTAGTTTGACCGAGAAGTTTACAAATTTGTTAGGTCAGCTTTGAAAGATTCACTAGCCCTTATTTGGATATTTAATGAGAGCCAAAGTCCGTGGCGATTATATATTGAAAAGTAATTTTGTTCAGACCCAAAAGATCGTATGTCTTCAATACAATGTAACTGTTTTTAAGCATTTTGTTAAATCTGATACTGTTGGCGAATTATGTCTCATTGCAGTTACTTGAAGCGTGAAATTATCTTACCCCCACCGGCAGGTATGGTAAAAAAACAAGCAGCTTTTTCTAAGAATGACTTGTTGGCATGTACATTATTTGTAGTTATTATTTGCCCTTGCTTACAAAATACCATGAAGAGCAGCTGGATATCATTATAACAGGCTCAACTGGACCTGCTTATCTCCAGGTCTCAAGAGCTGAGGGTCAGAGGTAGCTTCTCTTTCCCTACTCCCTATATGAGACTGTCTGCACCACAATGGGTTTGAATTTTACATGATTGGGCAGTGGAAGTGCTGACTTGAAAGATATGTAGGTTTTTTAAGCTGGTATCAATGGTTTAGCCCGGCAGAGAATTAAACAGATAATGCCGTGAACATTTTTTATAGAAGACAAGCTATATCCAGAACTATTATGTTGGATTCACTTGCAAACTCAATCTACAGAGAGCCATTAACGTCTGAGCTCTCTACTACAGCTTTCTGCAGTCACACAGACCGGATGTCCCTGTTCAGTCTACCGTATATCTCTCCCTTTTCTTCCGCCCATTCTATTTTTCTCTGAACCCACCTTCCTCTCGTTAGTTCTGTTTCACTTTTTTTCTCCACCTCCACAGTGACTCTTTTCTCTACTTCAACTCTTTCCTAGCTCAGAATCTCTTAAGGATATTGCTGCGCTTGTAAACGGACACATTAAGGAATTTTGGCTAAATTGTATTCCAGGTTAAATTGTAGATAACGCCACCTTTGGACTTTCATCCAAATAATTCCCAACGCTTGGGATTCAAACCCAATGCATTATTTTTAACTGTGTTCTTAAGACCAGGGGTTCTCGCAAACAGTATTAAAAACTGTAGATCCCAAAAATATTAATATACTGTATTTAAACAATCAGATTAAATCAGATTTAAAGGAAAATAAAAGTAGTAAAAGACTAATACCTTGAATTTAAAATAATCAGAAATAAAACAGAATTCAAAATGGAGTAGATACTAAGACGCGGCAGGAGTTACAGCCACACTTAACAAGAGTTACAAACGACTACAAACGTGGTTTCATAAAACACAACGAAAAAGAAAATAGTAAGACAAAGTCACAGCTAAGGCCTGTGTTAAAAAATGCACATAAGAGAAAAATGTAGCCACTTCTTTCATATAAATACATGTGTATATACTCTTGTATCTCTCTTATAAGCTAATTTTACGTTCTCACTAACTAAAACCATAAAAAGGCCGTTTGATAAAAATCAGGCAAAAGTTAATGAGCCAAGATTTAAGTAATAACGAATCAAGTGAGCTTGTGTAAAAAAAAAAAGCAGCAGTAACACTCTCCGCCCTGCATGTACCAGCCCAGACTCATGGCATTTTGTAAAATGGTCATGTTAGGTCACGTTAATGTTGTTATTTTTGTGTGTTTATTATGAATTTTGAAGTAATTATTTAAATGGGAAGCCTTTTTTTGTGATAACTGCACAATTACGGTAGTGAGTGTTATCGGAAAGCCAAAAATACGCACAGGGAGGTTGGTCGGGGTGGTGGATGGGTCAAACAACACAGAACCTCACCCCTGAGCCCGGGGATCGCGTCCCGAGTGTTGCAGTTCCTTTCTGCGTTATTCTCTTCCTAACCGCATCCGTCCCGTTGTTGTTGGCGTGTGCCGTGTGTGATGGTTCCTTTCCATTCCCGGCGGGTGGAGTTTGAATTCCTCGTTGTCTTGTGTCCCTGCGCCCAGGGATTGCGCCATGCGTAAGGCGCTCCTTCTCGTTGCTGTGGCCGGTGTGTGGCATTTGAGAAAGATTTGCTAATGGTATTTATATCCTGGGGTACTGATTAACTAACTTGCTTCATTTGTCAATTGCGTGGGTGTGTCAACTTAACCTGCCGGTTACACTCCCAACAAAACACTCCCAACACTCCCATCTATAGTCTTTCTTCCCCTAACTGTTTTTCCTCATGGATCTTCTCCTATTTCGTGTTTATTCTGTCATTATGCTCTATGTCATGGCATGACACACACACACACACACACACACACACACACACAAAGTCTGCTGTTGAAAGATAAGAGGTGTGTGGAGATTAGCCCAGGAATGGTTGTCTCAAGCAGGCCGATATGAAATGAAAACGAGGATATAACGGGAAACACTCTGTTAGCACTTCTGATAGCCACCTCAGCTAACACAGGTTTATGTACACCACTGCTGATAATCAACTCAGCTAACACACAAAGGGACAGGCATGTGATTGTAGACACCACTACTAACTCTAATGTTTTAGATAAAGCAGATCCCAGTGTTGGCAAAATGTGTCATGGTCAACACAGAAGGGATCCATTTTTTTGATAACATTTTCAATTCATAAATAGTTGTTTTATTGTACACTGGTTATATTGGTACCCAGAAATCGTGGCTACTCAATACAATGCTTATGATTCCACCAGTCGCTACGCTGTGCATTTTGGAAGCAACGCTCAACTATGCTACGCTAAAAAAACTTACCAGGTCAATTTTTGACGAACCTGGTAAGTTCAACAGACGGAAAGTAAAAGGGCTAGAGCAGCAGGTAGGGGGGATAACAGCTAGAGCATCAGCTCAATTTTCAAAATAGGCACCCTGTCCAGACTATACTGTGCCCTTTACCCGGCCTAAAGTAACCTTTTGTTGGCTAAACTCGACTAGCAACGGCAGCTGATACGACAAGCAGCTCACGGTGCTCTGTAGCCGGTGCTCTGTGTAACAACAAACAGCATACACAGCAGTACACAACAATAGGAACCAAGGGTCAGAAGTCACAAATCTGGGCCTTCATAAGTCATCTGTTGAACTGACTGCATAGTCTTTGGTTACAGAGTTTGCACTTATTTTCAACAATATTTAACCACACAGCAAGAATGCTGCCATTTTAGCATTAAAAGTAACTGAAAGAAACTGGCAGCAAAAGAAGGGATCCAGTTGTATTACTTTATGACATGGCTTGGTTGAATTCTAATGTAGAATGTGGTCTGTTATTTTCTTGATAACAGACTGTTTCTAAGTGTAACACCGTTGTCATAGACGTAGTTCTGATCACTCTGGAGGACAGCTATCAATCTGCTAAAAGAAGTCTGGATAATGTAGCAATAATGTAGCGATAATGAGCAATGACAGCAGATCTGGTGAGCGTCTGTTGCTAGATCTTCATATACTGTCTATAATCGCTACACAGTAACAGCCGTAGGGACAACAGCGCTAATTAGTTAGCTAGCTAGCTTACATTGCAACATGTTTAACGCTAACTTACAGGTGTGTCGACATCCAGCGGCTGTGCAAAAAGGAAATGAGATGAATGACGACATAAACGTCAACATAAATATTCCCAAAGAAGCCATTCACAGTGTCTCACTTCACCGTCAACGGAAATGTTCAGTTTGACGTGAATTAGAGCAGCCAATAGCCCACCAGCTAGCTCACTACAACGCTACAGCTAATGTTGTGTCCATTTTTGCAGTGATTAAAACAGCAGCTGGGTAATTTGTCCACCACGGAAGCACCCCCTAAAATATAGCTATGGTTACTACTGCAGCCCGTAAGATGGTGTTGAGGAATAGACAAATGGTTGCATCAAACAGCTACAGAGTTTCCGTAGCTATTACACAGGATACGCAGGATTACAACCGTAGAGACGGAACGGAATATTTTGTGTCAAAGTATTGATTTATTTTTAAGTAGCCATGTAATAAGCGGGATAACGTAGAGTGAGGCAGTTATTATAGCAAATACAACCCCTTGCTCTATATTATCCCTTATGACCATGTCAAGCTGAGACTAATAGCTACGGCAATTGCATGGTGTTAGTAGTTGTGTTAATGAGGATTGGAGAAGGTATCTTTGTTTTAGCAGTGTCCGGTACACAGACACACAAGCATGTACATGCTAAAATTGCTAGGTTTTTCAAAATGTTAAAAAAAATTTCAGACGTCAGATCAACTCAAAACACATTAAATACACATCAAATGTATGACTTTATTTATTAGCTATCCCCCTAAGGGCCTATTGTAGGACTTTCCCTACCCTACTTTGGTAGATACTGGTCCTGGCTCCATCAGGGCAGCCAGCCAGCAAACAGTTTCTTGCCATTCTATTTATTCTATGCTAACAACCATGCAGAACAATATGGCTTAACATAGCATTGTTTGTAATTAAGTGCTTTGGTTGTCTTTGCGTCTTTGGCACATTTCTTGAACAATACAAAGCTACTACCTCTACAAAAGCATGATACTTGGGTGTTCATCAAAGTGCTGGCTGCCAAAATCATCTACGAAGCTAAAAAACATCCATTCTCTAGGGAAAGCCTTGGCAGGCGGGAGTGGTCCAATCCTACAGCGCCTGAAGGAACAGCACGTCCTGGGTATACTGTAGGTAGCTGCCAGCTTGCTTTTTCTGTCTGTATCAACTCCTAAAGCCTTGCAAAGGTAACTGTGACTACTCTAATATTATTAAGTAGCTTAAATCCACTTTGTCTTTTGTACCCAATTTTTTAAGCAGTATAGACATATGTTGGAGTATATTTCACTTATTCACAATCAAAGCTTAAAGATGCAACCTTAATTGATTACTAAATTGTTTAGTCCACACAAGATAGAAGAAAGTCAAAAATAAATCCCAGATATCTTGAAATGCTTATAACCAACAGTCCAAATATATTCATATATATTCATTTCTCAAGGGTTATTGCCCTATGAGGTTTCGCAATCAATATAACTGGTTACTCTGGAGTGTTTGACAAACACCTGGACAAATAATTCCCATCTCATAATGTTCATTTGCAATGAAAGGGTGTTCACTGGTCTAGTAAATAGGAAGGCAAGGGCTGACCTGGCAACCGGAGATATTAGTAGTCCTCTCAGCTCATAGAACCCTTTGGCTCAGTTATGAGCCAGAAAACTAACGTTAACTCAAAGTTAGTTACATTGGGTGCGGTTGATAATTGGTAAATATAAATTGAAAGTATGTTTTCCAACAAGAGACCCCAAACCAGAATAGAAGATTTTCACAAACAAATGATGCACATGTTACCTACAAACCAAAACAATTAAATGATGATCATAAATGTTCTTCAGGGTTAGCGTTAGTTTTCTGTTAAAAAAATATTGCTCTTAATAATACTACAGCCTGACCGTCAATAGATCCATCGATTTAAACTTTAATTACGATTATTGGCATGAGCGTCCTAGTTAACCTGCAGTTAATCACACATTTTTTATCTAGGGTTAGGAGCAGAAATCTAGTTCAAATCAACAGCACACGCAAATAACTTTAGTCTTGTGGAGAGAACTATCTAGGAGCTTACCATTCAAAAGACCCTTTTCTATATTGATTTCTGCTGAAAGGGCTTTGTTTCTGATAGCCATCCAATCTTGTTCATGGATGTAAGAACTGTTCTGCTCTCTGTCATTCCGCTTACGCGCTGTTTAGTGTAATCAATGATCTGTGGACCGCATGCATGAGAATGACTTAAAGGTTTCATGCCATAAAAATTCCACTTGAGGAGTTTTTTTTCATTAATATGCGTTCCCCCAGCCTGCCTATGGCCCCTCAGTGGATAGAAATGGTAATAGGTAGGTATCCTGATCTGCCTTTGAGAAAATGAAAGCTCAGATGGGCCGATCTGGAATCTTGCCCAGAATTTGGCCCACCCATGGCAGAGAGACATCATGGCTTCCAAACGAGCAAAGTGGCAGTTAGTCGAGGCCACACCCCCATCCTCTACCTTGCGCCCACTATGTCATAAGACCTTTAAAATAGAAGTAAGTCGCTAACAGGGTCTAAAAAGTCGCTAAATCTAGCCAAGTTGGCAACACTGTCCACAACCTCCTACAGCTTCCTGATTTCCCAAACTATGGAGCGAATCACAGCAAAACCGTGTGTTTTTGAATTGGCTGTTAAAAAAAGTAGGGAAGTTTACAAGGAATTTGCGTCAACACATTCATTTTGAAAGCCCTAATTAAAAACGTAAAACCCAATATCATTACATGTTGGGGTTAACATTTTTATTTTGAATGTTTTTATAATACAGTAGTGCTACAGTATGTCTGGCTAATGCAAAATGGCAGCAGGAAGGCACATAACACTGATGAATACATACTTTGGGACCACAAAGCCTCTTTGACTGCCAAGTCATTCATCTTCCAAAACAAAGACAGTCTCCACTAGTGCCAACTAGCTCACTTCCTGCTCAGGGCTACTTGGCTTTGATTGCTGACTTTCCTTCCAGTTGTCTTTTCCCGGTGCAGTCTGCCCAGAGCAAGAATATCTGTGATCCTCAATCTGTCTTTTGGGACGATTGCCTATTATGTCTAGACTCTAGGAGTGATGGCGAAGTGGCGTCTATTGTCAGTGGAACACAAAGGGATGTCAATAGATGATAGGGCTAGTGTCTGATACTTTTCTATTTAACACATTATTTGCATATTATGATTAAATCTTTTAAATGGGATCATCATTTTAAAAGATCACGTTAGTGCAACTCAGCGACACACAGTAGGTTAGCAGTCAGATGAAAAGGGGTGCAGAGGAAAGGCATAAAAGTTATTATTTCCACTCAGCTGTCCTGTTTATTCCGTCCTCCACACCCACTTTCTTTGGTTACAAGGCTTTCTTGGATTACTGCTCTAACTCCAAACCACACATACCAACAAGCGGGTCAATTTGGTTTCTGGAGGGAGTCTTTAACCTGAAGGCATGCTGGGTATGCGGCACTGAGCAGTCTGAAGGGGTGTGAGACTCGGCAGCTGTCCTCTGTCCCACAATCCTTTCACCTGGAGCTGTCTTATCAAGTTACCTTGGTTGAAACAGACACAGATGGACATTAATTTACCTGAATATAACCCACACATTAACACAGCATACATTATAATTTAAATATGTCTGTGGATGAAAAACATTTTGACAAGACATTTGTAAAAGAAGTAGAGAGCGCACAAAGCAGGACAACAGACTTTTGCTCTGTGCGGTCCCCTTCTTGTCACCGGGGGCGCATGCCAGCTGCTGACTCTGCATGAGGAACATGCGAGCCCTGACTCCAAACCGCTTTTAATGCATCTTCTACACCCCATATATGCAAAAAAAAGCTATTTCTGTGTCGTAATCAGTTACATGTTTTCATATAAAAGGAGTTTTACACACTACCTTATCAGAGCTGAATATGTCATGACTGTAGCCACTACAGCAATTAAATTGAAGTGAGATGAAAAAAGAGAGAAATGTGTCTTTTTAGATAAAACCAATGTTGACAAAGTTTCCTTGTGGGGACATCATTTTAAATTGGGAAAAAATTAGAAGTTGGGGAAAAAAGGTTAGACTATTGCAATATGTTTAAAATCGCAATAATATTGTATCATGGCATAAGTCACATGATGATATCGTATCAGGAGGCAGCTGGTGATTTCCACCCCTATTTATTACAGTACCAAAACTTTACAAATTTAATGTTGACTAGACGATGTGGTAACCAACCGTGCCAGAGAAATTTCCACCAATCACAGAGCTGTTGGGTAGACCAGTATCGACATGTATTAACATCATGTTTTTCAAGGAAGTGATTCCACATCAAATTCCGACATTTAACAGCTTTAAACAGCCAAGAAGGACACTTGGGTTTGTGGGAAGCAGTCTTGCGTACAGTCTCACATTCAGGCACGACATGATAATGTACCCAGAGAGTGTGTGCATCAAGGTGTGGCATTGGATGGCCATAGCTGCATTGTGTTCCAGTGACTGAACAACAGATGTGTTAGACGTGTCATGCTGCGTGCATATGCTTGATGTATCTGGATACTGTGTGTGTGTAAGTTGGGATTTGAATACAGTGGAATATGTTAAACGATGTTAGTGGATGTTGCACACCTGCATATATATATGTGTGTGGTTGTAAATTTGACAGCAGCTGGTTTTAAGCCAGAAAGGGGCTAATGAAATGTGACTGCAGTGCTGATGCTGGGCTGTCAGCCAGTAAGGCCTCATCTCTAAATTAACATGGAGTGCTGGTGGATGTGGAGATCTTCCCACAAGCACTGATAGAGTACCAAAAGGTTACATTTAAATAACTGGCATCATGTATGCAACAATTTGTTTTTCCTGACACATGGCTCTGTGGTTGTGGAAAGAAATAACTTACATGTGGATTAATGTGAGGATGTGACATTGTGGTTCAAAGCTAACCGAAATGCAGTCGTAGTTCACAAGAGAGTTTTTGATTGGAGGAGGTTTAACAACCAATCGAAACTTGATATTGGACTTTTACACAAACAAACCCACCAGTGTGGTATTCAAGCCCAGAGTGCTACGTTTGCCAATCAGTTTGATTGGGGAGGTGTAGGTGTATGTGTGTGAGGGCTGAGTGAAGGGGTGTGGAGCCTCTGTATGCAAACTGGCGAGGCTAGCTGGTCCAGGCTAGCTGGGTGTTGTTTCTGATGTGTTTGAGAACACTTTTCTCAAAGCACTTAATCAGAATGGGGATGAGTGCCACAGTGCGCTAGGTGTTAAGACTAGACACTGCAGACTTTTTAGGTACAGGGACGATGGTGGCTGTCACACTCTCCTGTGACAGTGATATGTCAAACATGTCAGGGATAACTGTGGTCAACTAGCTGTTTGGTACATGTTCTTAGTAGAGATGGACTGATTGACTGACCGCTGATCGGAATTGGCCGGTTTTCACGTGACCGACCATCAACGGCAAGTCAGACTGACATATGTCAATTTAATGCCGGTCAAATGCACTCGGGCGCCGCATGTTTAACATCGCGCAACATCAGCATAACATGTGCACACGCACCGCCGCCCCATCAGCTGTTTTTGAAATGTCAGAAAAGCTCTGCAGAGCAGTCTGCTCTAGTGATCTCAGGCAAACGGTCTGCTGCTCTCTCTCCTCTGAGGCGATGGGCACACTGACTTTGATGACTTTAATGTTTATCAGACCCAAGATGAGACAAGAAGCTAATGTTAGCGAACGCTGCAGTGGCGGACCCTCTTCCTCCGACGCCCCGCTGCAGAAAACGCTGTGTGTTTTCCTCCGACGCGCTGTATTAACTTTACTGTTTTAAATGCTTTTCAGGTTATTGGGGATGCATACCGCTCAAAACCAACACTAAAAACATAGTAATCTTCCCTCAGCGTTTAGTTTAGTTGCTAAACCGTGTGTAGAATGAGCGGTGATGTTAAATCATCTGTTTAAGGTAATAGCACCCTAGGGTACTGTCAATTTGCTGGATTTTTCCAAAGTAACCGTAACGTTACCAGAAAAGCCTGTTGGTTTTGTTCATATTTATGTACAATGACAAATAAAGCAAACTTGTTTAAAAAAAAAGCAACTACACGCCGTTTTCAGGTAACGTTACTGTTGACGTTCAAATAGGCCTGTGTACGTTTTGAGAAATATCTTTAAACTGCGAGGCTATATTTATTTTATTTTTATTTATTTATTTATTACTTTATTGCCATTACCTGTTTTCCCAGTTTTCATACATACAGAAGTTTAGTTTGATAAATACATCAAATTTGTTTAGTTGAATATCGGATGTGAAAAGAAGGAAATTGTTCTTCAGTAACATTCGATAACATCGATGTTGCACGGACCGCTACATGAAATCATTCCTACCACAGGCTATAAAACTTTTTAACACTTCATCACTGGGTGCTAGATGAGACTCTGAGACACCACAATACTGCACTAAGTGCAACTTGCACAATAGGTTCATCTACATATTTATCATACTATTTAAGCAGTTGCACATTTTTTTATTTGTTCTTGTAAATTGTCCTATTATTATTTTATGTATAATGTATGTATGTATATTGTATCCTAGTATTTCATTTACATTTATATTCTGTGCTGTGTGACTGATTTTGCTGCTGTAACACTATAATTTCCCATTTAATTGGGATCAATATCTATCTGTCTGTCTATCTATTACTTTAGATGTGTGTAAATTTCCCACACCAGGAGAAATTTATATAGTTCTGTTTCAAAGGCATCGATTAGCTGTTCAAAACATGTTCTATGCAAAATGTAAAATGTACTATTAAAGAAAAGATTTAAAATAAACATTTGTGTGTGCTTAAAGTGGTTAGAAATTATGAAATTGTAATCGGCTAAAATCAGTTTTGGCAGGTCAATTTCAAAGAAAACTCAGAATCGGCCTCGAAAGTTGTAATTGGTGATATTCTAGTTCTTAGTACTTCTTAGTCATAGTAGAATACTATGAGGCCTAGCAGCTTTACTCATACACAATCAGAAGGATTTTTCTCAAATCTGCTGTGGATACTGACAGTGGCCAGCCCTTTAGAGGCAGACAGCTCTCTAAATCGCCTGCCACACACTGAGTTGTTGGTGTTACGGTCTCTCTCCTGATGTCATGGCACAGTCACACCGCTTTCTGTGGCCTTTGGTCAGGCTGGTCTGGCTGTGTGGTTGAAAGATGTTTTGGGCGGTGTATGTATGTTAATATGAGTGTTCATATTTCTAGTCATGTACAGAAAACAGCACACACTCCTACTATCTCAGTCACACACCCTGACCCTGCATATTATTTTAAGTTCAACCCTAACATGGCCCCTCTGCGTACAGTAGCACACATACACACACACCTTCGGGAATGACCACGCTGAGATGAGCAACTCCCTCTTTTTAAAACTTCACTTGCACAGACACTAACCCAGAGCTCAACAGGATGTGTATGAGGAAGTGAGCACTGTAAAACTCATTAGCTCACTGCTAACTTTGAATATAGAATTCTTGCCCTGCCATCCCTCCCTTCTTTACCCCTTTTCCCCTGGTCTTCATATTTTCATTTAGTACCGCAGTACAGAGGCGCAAACAAGCAAAGGGGACATAATTGCGGGTGGCGACTGGGGAGCTGAGTCTATAACCCGCTGCGTTTATTTACAGCGCCAATGAAAACGACACTTGCAGACCTCTAATGGAGCGTTTGTTTCACTCTCTCTCCCTTAATAGCCCCCCCTCTTACTTTTCCCTTTGTTGTTGATGCAGTTAATTATGTTCAGTATTGCTTGGTTCTCTGAGTGAAGAGACCATCTCTCCAGCTGTAGGCCTCTCAAAGACTGTTCCGATCAAACTATCAGTCATTCCACGCCAGCACAGGTGCTCTATAAGGCTCGGCCGGGCAAGCTGGTGTGTCTTAAAGGTGCCCTGCCCACACAACCGTTTTTACTTGCATTTTAAACAATATGTTAGGTGCGTGTGTGTGTGTGTGTGTGTGTGGTGAATGTGAAAATGTCCTCTGTCAGTTCTAGCCATTGAAAAGAAATAAGAGCAGTAATCAGGCCTATTGCAACAGCTGGTCAGTCTGACATCATGTTGCCTGAGATAATTACTATTCAAGAGCTCGCCAGTAGTGCTTGGTAAAGGGTGCTGATATCCAGGGGCCAGTTGGTCAAAGGTAAACTGATCGGATTTTGGATCAAATCTTGAAAATGGGCAGTTCAAAAGGGAAAGAAGGCATCTAAAATCAGATTAGATCACGGAATCCAATCCTAGTTTTAATCTGGATCAAACCTTCAGTGTGTGTTGTTCAAAACTTGTCAGTAGGATTTGGATAACTTTGATCCAAAAAACAGGATTATCCTGATCCCAACAGGGGGTTGGATTTCAAGGTGGATTCTAGGAAGAAAATGTAGTAGAATTTGTCAGATAATATATTTGTATCATTTAGTGTATATACTTTTATTTTTATATTTGCACTTGACTTGTGTAACCGCTGTAATGGTAGATAAAGTAGACATAGGCTACCAATTAAACTATTCAGTATAGTAAAGTAAAATTAAAATTATCTTGGCCCCAATGAAACAATCCCCCAAATCGATTTTAATAACAAGCAAAAATAATATATTCCATTTTTATGTCATTCATCACCGTATAATAACTTCAAATTTATACATCAAAAATAATTTCTGGGCTATCCTCCCCAGAGGAAGAAGAACCATGAACATGTTAACTATTGGACTTTTAGCCTTTTTTAAGACTTTTTCAAAATATCCACAATGTTAATGTGTTTTTTTTTTATTGTTGTGGCTCAAATGAGGGGTCATAAAGGAAATTATGAATGGAAGTGGATGTTTATGTTGTTTTTGTGTTTGGTCTCAAAATAAGACACACTTACAGTAGCCCCGTGTTGGCTCTTCTGACTGTTCTTTAGCTGGTACCCCTCATTGTTAAATGTTGTCCTATTTAAAGCACTAATGTAATCCGGATTTGGTAATCTTGGAAACACGGTATATGTAGGGTGATCCAGTCCAATGTTGCTTTGAAAAAACAGCATAAAAGTAAGACAGGTTACCTGATCCTGAATAACAAAAATTTAGATTTCAAAATCCAGATCATTTTGATCCAGATTCAGTGTTTTGAACAACTGGCCCCAGGCTCTCATTGGCTAGCTGTTAGCTAATCAGAGTCAAGCAGCTTTTCTGGTTGAATATTAATGAGAACTGGAACAAATGAAGCAGAGTCTTCCTGCAGGCTTTCTATACCAGACTGGAATGGCTTGAAACAAGGTAACCAAGGTAACCAAGTTACAGAGTCCATGGTAGAACTTCAGCCATTACCACAAAGTCATGAAATACGTGTGGCAGGGCACCTGCAAGAAGTATCCACGCACCTGATCTCTGGGGAATCATCGCTGTACGTATGGGATATGTAACGGTGGAGAGATAGTCTCGATACAATAGAGATCAAGACATTATTGACGCCTTGCATCTTACACCAAACCATGGTGTCGTGATGTCAATGCCCCCCCCACCCCCCCAGGTAATTATTTCATGTGCCACTAAAGTATACTGCAGTAGGCATTAGTGCCTCTGTGTGCCCCTTAAGTCCAATAATTGACTGACCTCTCCTAAGTTTAAACGGTGTGGTGAGTTGATCACCGGAATTTATCACTACCGTAAAATCTCATGCACACGCATAAACACGCACACACACACACACTTTACTAACGCTTGTGAAATGCATATACTCATTTAAGGTAAACAGTTGAATAGTAGCAAACTCAAAATGCCAGTTCAGCACGGCACATAAAACTGTTGAAAAATGTGAAAAACATAAAAACCATGAAAAATGTTGTAATTCTCTGTATAGGAAACACTGTTATCTGGCCAAACTTGTTTACTTTGTTATAATTTAGTTAGCCACTCTGCTTTCATGCAACAGCGCCCTGGGGTGGAAATAGAACCTTAAAGTTCTCTCAGTGCAACACTTCTGCTGACAACCATTGGACATTTAGAAGGTTTTTGCCTATCTTAAATATTTTTCCCATGTTGTTTCTTTCACTCTCTGTCTGTCATTCTCTAAAGTGTTGGACAAGGGGACATTAATGACACAGTTGAACATTTGCCATCACCTTAAAGCACATTGTTGTCCCTGCCACCTAAGTGAAGACGATGGCAGCACACCGTTGATATTCTAATATATGGAAATACCACTTGATTTATGCACCTGAGCTGAGATGAACGAGGAAAGCAAAACGGCAGGGTGACAAGGACATCATGCACTTTAAGGCATCACAGATGACTGCAGAAGAGTGATGGATACTTAGTGGGAGATTACTTATGTCTGCATTAATCTGCTCGCTCGTGCTTGTCGCTGCAGCAAAAACAACAAATTGATATAAATCGCAGAACTTGTTCTTGCTTAAGAGAGAGTGAAATAGGAGAAGTATAAAATGACTCTGACAGCTTACCATGTTAACCTGTCAGTACATTTGAAATATGAGCTCTGTACTTGTTTTCTTGAACTCTCAAGGATGTCAGACACATTCTTATACATACACATACACACACACACACACACACACACACACACACAGAATCAGTTTATTCCCATGTACAGTACTATGCGAGCGTGTGTCCTGCGTCACTTTTTAGGATTGCAGTGAAATTACAATTTCCCAATCAGGATCAGTTCTTTTTGGGCTGCTGTCAAAACCAGCAATCTTAAATCAATTCAAATCGGCTCCAAAGCAAGTCAAGACTAAAATCCACTGCCTGCCTTTTGTTTCTGTTATGTCTATGCCACTTCAAACCTCTGCCATAACATAATTGTGGTGGCAGTAGCTCAGTCCGTAGGGGGTTGGGTTAGGAACCAAGTTCCCATATGGACCAAAATACAGTTAGCCGGAGAGATGCCAGTTCACATCCTGGGCACTGCCAGGCGCTCTTGAGCAAAGCACTGTAGTCAGGGTGCGTGTCCAGCACAGGCAGCCCACTCTCTCCATTTGTGCATGAAAAGTCACATACTGAGCATACGTGTATTTCCGGCCTGACTACTAACAAAACAGAGTGTAAATTGTAATTTCCCCACTGGGGATCAATAAACAGTACAATTGTTAATTATTATTTTGCATGTTGTCCGTGTTGGCTTGTGTTGATGTATTGGTGATGTGCTCCTGATTTGGACTAACAACTTTAGTCAGCTGTTAGTCACACAGAATATTATTTTGTCAACAGAGCATAATTGTGATATTTTCTAATCTGCTTTTACACCAACTTTCCTGATGGCTTTCCCGTATGATAAGACAACTTAAGACACAACTTTATTGTTTGGACTTCAGTATCACGACCATGTCCTGGTTTTTAAGCTTCAGACCCACTAGGTCGGGGAGGGGGTGGGTTTTATTGTATCCCGCTTCAATTTGCCCCATTTGGCACTTTCAAACTTCACTGCCTGGGCGTTTTGGAAAAAACTTTCATCATAACAGAGGCATCAGGCCAGCTGCACAGGGGTCCCTCTGCACTTTGTTTTCTCTTTTTTTGTCTTTTTAGATCTTTATGTTTGAACATGGATGGCTGGTTGGATGGAGTGATGGAACAGTGAGTTTGGAAAGTTAAGAGGGCGAGTAGAGATTGAATGGGTGGTCACAAACACATGGGAGGACGTGGATGTTTGGGGGTTGAACAACATGAGTGTTTCCATGCCGATACAGTTTTAGATTCAAGAATATATAAAAGCTTCAAGCTTTCAAATTTACATTTCTTTCTGTCCTCCTTTTTATACTTGTTTTACCAATACTCCTGCCCTTTTTTGTGCCACCAATCCTGCAATTTCCTTGCCTTTTTTTTCTTCAATACTAGCACACCTGCAACATACACACACACACACATGCAACTCACACACACTTTGCTTAATCTCAGGTCGCTCCTTAGACAGCAACAATAATGAGGACGTCGTTAATTTTCCCAAACGTGTAGGGGGCCTTTAGCGTGGGCTAGTAATTAATTAACGGCAACACTGTTACTTAATTAGCTCCACATGAAAGGAAAGGGTTGTGTTGGAGGATGAGGTGCACGGTGTGTGTGTGTGTGTATGATTAACGGGAGATAGAGATTGATTATGATAGCACATGTGTCTAACTGACTCGATGTAGCATCTGTGAATGTAATGGTGCCTCCTGGTGAGACCAAATATCCTCTAAATGGGTAAAACATGTAATAAAGGCTGGTCGTGTAAGAAATGCTCGATAACGTAACATCTTCCGACTGTTTGTGTTTATGGAATGACACTATATCAACAGAAACCCCAGAAAATGTTGCATAAAACATAAAATTCATTTTTATTCTCAGGGTATCATGAGTACTGAATGCCCATTTTCTCAAAGCCAGTCATTCCTCTTGCTGTCTCCATTTTGTGTATGTGATATGAACTCTACTGTATGTGGGTACATGCATACATTTCATGCCTCTGTGTTCTTAAATGGCAGCTTGTTCCCACCCACTCCACGGTTTTTATCGCTTTCCCTAACTGCTCACTGAGAGAGAGAGAGAGCGCTCGCTTCATTAGCTGAAGGCTAAAGTAGAGCCTTATCAACCCGTACACCAAGTCGTACTCCCTGAGGGTCACATAACCCTCTTGATGAAATCACAACTCAGCATTACTACATCCCGTATGCATATTCAGGCCTGCTACAGTGTAGCATCAAAGAGGCCCTCTTCACCTCTGGATTAATGCATCTAGTGCTCTTTCATAACGTATCCTCTAATCCACATTACCAGACACCATGTGAAGTACCATCAGTGTTAATGTGATAGACTAAAGGTTAGGATAGCTGTTTTGTCGATGTTGAGGTATAAGGAGAAAAGGACAGCGCTCCCAAATAATATAAGACCAAAATAATCTTTCACAACATTTTGGGAAATGAATGTTTAATCTGAAAAACAGACTAGTCAATACAAAGGAATACAAACATCCAAGGGGGAAGAAGAATGGGGATTTACATGAAGATGCCATCGAAAATGTCTTCTGTCTGTATGGATCTACGCCAAAATTCAAGAAACGGCTTGTTGGTTTATGAACAAATTACGACCTGGCTACGTGACTGCAGTGTAATACATGTCATGTCCTGCCTCCTGCACATTTTACCCAGGTTGCACCCCTCACCTAAACCAAACGGAGCATTTCTAGTACACGGACAGTCTCCTGGAAACTTTATATGAGAAAACATCTTTAGACACAAATACTGATAATAGTTCCTCCCCCCTCCAAGAAAGGTTTCAGAGTTTTCAGTGTTTATTGTGTAAAAGGTTTGATCGAGCTTAGTCTTGTTTTGCCAGATCATCCACACCCTGTGGAGTGGAGAAGGGTCTGGCTGATCCACACGGCATTATGGGATGGGAGAAGAACGTGCTTTGGTTTATTGGCATTTTTTTAAACCAATCTCAGTTATCATAGGCAGGGCTATTGTCCGCACAGAGCCACTGCAAAATAGTTGTACAAGAGAAAACTCTGATTGGACACATAGTCCAGCTAGCTGTCTGGATTTACCCTGCAGAGATCTGAGGAGCAGTTGAACATAGTCCTCAGAAATCCATTGGAATTTGTAATTCCAACACTAAGAAAGCAGAATGTAACGGAAATTGGCGAAAATACATGCATCTGGGATTTTTTTGTGGAACCAGAGCAATCCCGGAAGTGGAACGCCGAGGATGTGGACTAGACCGAGGTTCCAGTTGAGTTGTAGCGCCACACGTGTGATGCGCTACAACAACGGGACAGGGTAAGGCGGCCGCTGGGACACGATCCACGATATCTGGGTGACGCAACACCTAATGAAAGATGTTTCCAATTGAAATGAAATTGGTTTAAAATTTGTGCTCACCACCACGAACAAAACGAGAAGATCGTGTCCCAGTACACGAATGACTAGATTAAATAACGTCACCATTTCATGTATTGCCTGTACAGCATGTTACCTAATAATTCCAACCTGAAGTGTGACAGGCTGTATAATGTGGTAGGCTATAAAACCTGCGTGAAAAGCAGCCGTGTTGTGTTGGTGTGGATGTAAGCTGTGGCTCCCCTCTGGCCTTTTACTGTCCTCTAATCCTCTCTGCGCCTCTATCTGGATGGCCCAGACAAGACAAGGTCAGGGGACACCAGGCTAATGCAATCATATGATTTAACCGGATAGACAATAGCAGCATTAGATTGTGCATGTGTGTGAATGTATGTCCTTGCTTGCACTTAAGCTGCAAGGCAGATAAAATAAAAAATAAAAACACAGTATGAAAACACTCCTATTTGAGATGATGAAATTATAATACACTGCATCTTTTCTTATCAATACATTTAGTTTTGAGACGGGGAAGCCTGCATCTGTCTAAATCCATTCAGTAGTCCATAATAATATCACTGTGGACAATTTTAATCTGTTGAATAGTGTGTGTACACAACCAACAGGGACCCCTTTTCATTTTTTAACTGCTAAAAATTAGATAGGGTATACTAGATGAGTAAATGTTGAAACCTTTAGATGATTTCATTGAATTGGAACATGAGGCAACAAGGAACAATTTAGGCAACAAAATTGTAAGGCAACATTACATTCAGCATTTTCTTCTTTCATTTTCATATTTTATTTTAATTCAAAGCCTAGCATAGAAGCACTTAATGAAAGCAAAGAGCATTCAAACCCAACACTCTAATGTTAGTGAAATATGACATTGTGCGGTTAATTTGGGTTCATGATTTTTCTTCAACCCTTTCTCTGTCATCCACCCAGCCACGACTGAATAGAAAGCAAAGGATGCTCCAGTCCCCATTATTAATTATGTATACAACTCTCATGCAAGTCCTATCTGGACTGGGAATGATTAATAATGAAACAGCACTGTAATTACATGGTGCTCATCATAGATATTTTCAATTCACTCTTCCTCCTTCTCTGCCTCATCTCTTTACCTCTTTATTTCTTTCTATCTTTCTTTCCCCTTCTGCTCTGTCCATTTTGTCTTAATGGGCCCAATCTCGCACCCAACGCAATTGACTTTGCACACTGTATCATGTATCATTCCTATTTTGCACCAGACGCACGACGGACTTTTCCCTCCACAGACTCACGTCTGTAAATTAGGGAATGAACTTCAGTTCAGCAAAAAGAGGTTCAGCAAAAAGAGGAGGCGTGTTCTGGCAAAAACGTTCCCTAGTGCTATTTGGTATGTTAAGAAAACAATTCCGCCACAGACCAGGAAAAAACTAGTCTAAACTGCATGTGCCGATGCCACCTAACCCAAATGCGGCAGCAGCAGCACGGTAGAAGAGGAGCGGCATCGTCTGTAGTGAGGTAATCCCTGTCTAATGCTTGACTACATTGCAACAATGTCAGCATGCATCCATAACTTCGGGATTCAGTGAGAGTGAGCCCAAAACATCGGAAAGTAGTTTTTTTAGACATTTCTTTATTTACATTTTGTCAAAAAGAAAAGTCAATAGCAAATGTTGGATTCCTCGGCTATGAACCGCTCCTAACGTGCGCCCATGGATGTATTAGGAGTGTCTCCACCATTATAGTAGCAATCCGCCGTGGAACAAGCTCACCTGCTTTTTAAGCAAATGTGAAATAACGCTCTGATTGGTTTATCGCACGTTACGTCCTAACCACACCTATGAGTAATGTAGCTACTTCAGTCATTTTAGATTTTCATCGGGCGCAAGAGTCATTTATCCCGCCGGTATAATAGCAACAGAGATCTGCCCACCAAACTAATTGCATTTGATGTTTGATACTTGCTTTTCAGATTGTTAACATAGGACCCAATGTGTGCCTCTTCAGATATGATCCAATGCTCATCACTGTCAGCTGGCAGAATGGAGATGACATCACTGGATGAACCCGGTGTGCAATCTCCTCTTTGGTACTTGTTGTACATATTGCAAAAAATTGGAAGAGAAATTAGGTATTTCAAGACTCTAGTTGTAGCACTAGCATCAAGTCCCTGTATGAACTACGACTACGAAGTGTGGATTGGTAGCTGGAGAGATGCCACTTCACCTCCTCGGCACCGCTAGGCGCTCTTGAGCAAGCCACCGTACTCCCCCGACCGCTTAGGTTGGGGGGGGTACACTGGCAGTCCCCCACTCTGACATCTCTCTATTTGTCATGAGCATGTGTGTGTGTGTATTCCAGGCCTGTGTATAGTGATGACTAACAAAACAGAAAAAACAGTGTGAATTGTATTATCCCCACTGGGGATCAATGAACAGTATAATTATAATAAATAAATCATAGTAACTAGTTTTCTCGATAACACTTTGGCATATAATACAAACCGCGCAACCCCTGTTTGGTCTGACAGGCCGGTTAGAGGGCACCAAAATGCTTAAAGTTACTTTATTCAGTTTTAAATGTCAAAGGGGCAATCTAAAAATCATAACATGATGCTTCATCTATAGTGAAAACAAAATACTCTACTAGAAATTAATTTTCCCCCTGATTTACATTCAAAAGCATTCCGTCATATTTTCCCTGGCCAATCAGAACATAACATTTTACAATTACAGGGACTCCCATCAAAGCACCTCCCCTGTATCCTCTCCTATAATGTTGTCAAGTACGGTTTTGTCAACCAGACATTGATCGCATTGATTGTAACAACTTGCTTGACAGCCCGCTTTGCCAGACAACCTCTTTGATTTAAATAGCCGGTTAATGATTTACATGGAAAAAACATCAGCAACAAACTGTTACTCCAGCCAGCTTTGTCTGTTTTGAGACGGCATTCAGTGGATGTTGTCCATGTTTAGAACAGGGAGCAAGAGGGCTCTATGAAGGGGCTTGGAAAAAAGGGATTTCACTTAATGTTAAACACACTGGAGGCAAGATACAACATGCCATCAAAGGGATACTTGGCTTGAGCAGTACTCACATTGCAACTAGATTCATTCTACTTTTTTGAATAAATGCTGTTCCAGAAAAAAATGCCTGTACGCTTCAAGGACTATTCTGAAATGTTTGTAGCTTGAGGACAGTAGCTGTTCTTCTGTTGAATTCACAGCGGTTACGGTAATTCTCTATGGTGACCAGATCAATGGCAAAAAAAACACGTCAGGATGTATCCAAGCATCCACAGACTTTTGAAGGAGTTGTATTTTTCCAATACTCATAGTTTTACACAACCAAGCGAAATATACATTTTACATGTTACATTTTCCCATTGAACACCTTCCTTTGGAGGTTTTCCTGCCCAACATGATCCCCCAGGTTGGGCCATTAAGAGCCCTTTGTTTGCCTCTTTTACCCTCAGCGTCATTGAATCCAAAATGTAAATGATTCTCCAATGGAGCTTATGTGTGGTAGCTTAGCAATGGAGCACACATGGAGCTTCTCCTTGTCATTTATATAGTGTGTGTGTGTGTGTGTGTGTGTGTGTGTGTG
>NC_048425.1:16856238-16858079 GCF_013103735.1 Etheostoma cragini | reverse complement strand
TGTGTGTGTGTGTGTGTGTGTGTGTGTGTGTGTGTGTGTGTGTGTGTGTGTGTGTGTGTGTGTGCGTGCGTGTGCTTGTGATGGATACATAGGAAACAAAGAGGGACAAATAAAGGATAACCATATTATGGGAGTCTATCCTTAGGGAGAGAGGGAAGAAGATGCTTGTCTTCCCCCTTTGTTTGAACTCCTATTTGAAAGTGTATACAGACACACACACACACACACACACACACATATATGTACGTATTTTCCAGTATCAAGGAAGTCTAGTTGCGTTTGCAGCTGTGCCATTGGTAAAAGTAGCAATTTAATAACGTTTCCTGTAATTATTTGGTTCATAACTTTTTAGGCTACCGTTTTGCTAGTTTATCCAAAAGTGTCAAGACAACCCTATGCGAACAGCAGTTTTTGATATGTTAAAACCAGCCTGTATGGCGCCAACAACCATGCTGCATTTTATTTAAAGTCTCTAAAATCACCATTGTTTTTCTTGCTTTGTTAGAATTTCAGCAGATTGTCTTTTTCAGCCATGTCCATGCAACGAGCACTTGAACACATGTACCTAAAAGTGTTCAGTGAGTTTATGTGCATGATCAGAACACACACAAACAAATTCACACTCTGTTCTACAAAGCTTGAATCTTGACAGGGAGGAGCTGGTCTGTCTGGGGTGTGAGCTGCTGCAGAGAGAATTGACAAATCAATGATTGATTTTCCCACTTGCTCAGGGAGAGACTGCGAGGGAGGTGGGTAAATGATGAAGAGATGAGAAAAGAGAAAACAGAGGTGGGGGAGGGCAGACACCAAAGGAGGAGAGTAGTGAGGTATAGGAAATCAGAGCGGTAATAATGAGCAGGGTTGGGCAAGTTACTTTTAAAAAGTAACAAGTTACAGTTACTAGTTACTTCTTCCAAAAAGTAACTAAATTAGATACTCAGTTGCAAATTATAAAAGTTTTATTTACTTCAGAAAAGTAAGTAATGAATTACTTTCAAGTACATTTTTAAATGCTCAAATGTGACCCCACCTCCACCCCTCTTTAATGGTATTTCAAATACATGTGCATGTTCAATTATTTATGAAAAATCTGAATATAATAATGAGATGGACAATTAATACAACACATTATTACCAGAAACTGTACACAAATCTAAACTCTTTTAATGTTGCTGTGGGACAAAGTGAGACTAGCGTCCAATCAAATGCCATGTATGTAGAAAATTATGTGTAGTGGATTGATACAAATAACTACAAAGATGTTTTGAAACTTTTGATATTTATATCGCCCGTCAACATGCCACTACAGGGCATAATAAAATAACTCTTGTTAAGCACTATAGCAAAAATAAATAACATATAGCTTTGGATGGATGAATGCTCAAACAGTGTTCATTTTTTGTTTGTAAAATTGGTCAAAGCATTGTTGGAAAATGTTTTTTTGTTGTTGTCTTTTTTGCATTGTGGTGTTCAGCTTTTACATTGTATTTCTCTTTCATGAAGTTGGTGGACTCACAAGAGAAGAATGGTCAAAAATCTGTGAAATAAAAGGGTTGGAAGGCTCCAAAAGCAGAAGATCCTACAAGCCCCTCATAACTTTCTAGTGTCCAACATGGAGGTGGTGTAACTTTAGACTTATAAATTCAAAAAAAATACTAAAGTTAACTTTGACTCAGCTTGTAAAATAAGTTTATTTTGAAGTTTTTACTGTGCAGTTTTTCTGCTAATGATTCATGAAGTCACTTGTACGTCAACTGTGTAGCCTTTCAATTCAATTCAATTTTATTTATAGTATCAATTCATAACAAGAGTTATCTCAAGACACTTTACAGATAGACCAC
>NC_048425.1:16853426-16856138 GCF_013103735.1 Etheostoma cragini | reverse complement strand
GCCTGACCATGAAGAGCTTTGTAGGTAAGAAGAATGATTTTAAATTCTATTCTAGATTTTACAGGAAGCCAATGCAGATGATTGATGTTGCCGCCGTTGTGCTTGGAATTACTTTATATCCTTCCCCAAGCCCAAAGATAAAACATTTTTGGTTTCCTGACAGCAGCTATACTTTGAATTAATCAATCCAAAGGTAGGCTACGTTTGTAAGAACAGATAGACATTCAATGTTAACGCTGATTATCACTTTCATACGTAATGTGGCTCAAAAATCCTAGATGGAGATGCAAAATCTTTTAATTTAGGTAACAGCTTGCTACAAAAATAATGTGTCTAGCATTAATATTCTTTGGCCAAACTAACATAATCTTAGAGCCAATCTTGAGTACTTTGCAAACACAAACACATCGGCATTGTAAATCCAATGCATTAAATCTAAGATGTAGTCTTTGTTCTCCAATAAAATCACTAACAACTGGCAATATCTCAACGTGAGCTATCTGCTACTAATTGGTGGCTAGCAGTGAAGTTAACCAAAGTTTGCTGCCATTGCTAGGTTCATAATGACTTGAAACACTGGCTTGACTTAGGAGTTGTCTTTTTTGAATTTACTCAAGAACATCTTGCCAAGACTAAATGTCCCCCTGCAAAGACATTTATGTAACCAAATACACTGTTGGGATTCATATATATTTTTGAAATATTATTCCCACTTAAAAGATAAATAAACCAAATCACACATCTACTCTTTCTCCTTCTTTGAGACATTATGGATCCGGCCCCGTCCCATACACCACCTCTGCTCCTGCTAAATTGAGTGTCGATTGGCTGGAAACTGTGGAGGGATTCAGCGATTGATTCACGGATTAGTGACGAACCTAGTCAAGCTTGTCAGAAATATGTTTGAATCTCAAATTTTAGGAAAGCTCCCCCCCAGAAGACAACATTCAACTGCTTCCATAGGCTGACTATTATTCCTCCCTAACAAATGATAATTTCCAATAATTGGCCGTAGGCTGATGTAAAACCATCTTGTTTCCTATTAACTTTAATTGACTAACTGCTAAGAGTTTTTTTTTGTGTGTTTTTTTTTTTTGCTTCGCTCGCTGGAGTGAATTATTGTGTTTAATCTGACACCCCTCCTTGAGTTGTGTGCTGCTGAGGAAAAAAATTATATTGATCACAAATCATAGCCAAAAGCACTCCAATTAATCACCTAATGGCTGTCCTGTTTCTTGCACTTTAGGCGTTTTGTTGCATTGCTGATGTTTATTACATTAGTTTCAGATTATCTTTGAAAAAGGTAGAGATGGGCTGATTCATCTACTGAGCCACACCCTTTTTAAAGCCAGTTACCCTCAGCAGTTTGTTTTTGAAAGGGTAAAATGGAGGGTGTGTCCTGTGGGAGAGCTAAACAAAAGCTTGGTACTTACTGTCTAAATAATTTATGGCCTTATTGTTGCTGGGAAGGTAGATCTGGTTAAGTCTTGACATCAACACTGCCCAGACGCTGCCCCCAGTTAACACCAACACCTGCCCATCTTTCCCTAATTCACTGGGACTGTTGGCTTCACTCAAGTGTGACATGATCAGAGAGAGAGAGCGAGAGAGAGAGAGAGAGAGAGAGAGAGAGAGAGACACGGGTGGATAGGATCAATATGTTAAATGGAGCAATTATTTTTATGGATGTGGTTTTAAAGGTGTAAATACTATGTAAATAATATACAGTACATTTATATTATTAAAGAAAATACCACTTTATGATGAAACTGAAATGCTTTCCATAATGATGTAAATATTCTGCTGATATATTTTGTAATAGGTTCTTCTAAATAAAAAAGGGGTGGCGAGAGGGCATCACATACTCATAACATGTTCCTGCAGCTGTGCTTATAAAATGAATAATATACGAGTTCTCTGATGGACAGTTGTTGGATCATGATGGACAGTATTAACATTGATGCGGCACAACCAAAAAAGTGTTTACTTTATTCGTCTCATTCTGCGTTTTATAAACATACATTTAAATTGTTTTTCTTTTGTATTGCCTGGTGTTTCTGAATACTTGTTGCCTTGATGGTGAAATGCACTATACAACGACAACCCGTCGTTGGTAAAGGGGATTTCAGACACTGTTTGACAATCTTAAATACACTTACCCGCCATCCCTAGTGATACAACAGAAGGAAATTGTCATACAAATAATAAACTAAATTTAATAAATCCTATAAATGCATGATAAGCCTTTGCTGTAATGATATCCTTACAACATTATGCGTTGTATAGATTCATTTTCATTTCTGCCTCAGAGCAGCTGAACTTTGTTTTGCTCTCAATTTAATTTAGGCTTTAGTACTTTTACTTTGATTCTGTTTGGGTGTTTGTTACAATCGTTACACCTCTCCGAGCCTTGGTGACGTGGTCGATGTAAGGAACTCACTTTGTTTGTTGCACCTTGTTTTTCACTGCCACAGAATTGAAGGTTACAGACTATTGTCTGGCCACAAAAGTGTGTGTGTGTTTGTGTGTGTGTGTGTGTGTGTGTGCTTCCATGGTTGGCGTGATATGTTTGTTTGCTGGGATAACCTTCAACCGTTGCCCAGCCAATCGGAACAGGCCCGACGTGGCGTCTGCCTCATTTCTGTCATGTTTTTTATTTTTCCCCAAGTGTGTGTGTGTGTGTGTGTGTGTGTGTGTGTGTGTGTGTGTGTG
>NC_048425.1:16840486-16853326 GCF_013103735.1 Etheostoma cragini | reverse complement strand
ATATTTATAGAAAATACACAACATTGGCATATAGCCTACTGTAGTGTTCAATTCCATGCTAACATTCTCAATTGGGGCAAATAATCCAATGATTTCATTCAGAATCTCATTGGCATCCATTTTTGCCTTTCACACTTGCCATCCACTCAAAACGTAACGTTACAACTCTTTGACCAGCTTGTAAACCCAAACAACGTGTGTGCAGCATGCAAGCTCTAACATAAACAGACGCAATCTAACAAACAGAACTACATTTCTAACATTGTTAGCTCATTTTCCAGCACCAAGTGTCTCTGGTCACAACTGGTGTGAATTCTTCAGTATGACTTGCAACATTTCTTTTCAGCCCAAAACAAAACAAAAAAACTGTTTGCAATATTTAGGTAGTGTCTTAAGGAGCCATGAGCCATTGATTTCAGCAAATCAGAAGCTCTTTACAATTTTGAGGGGCTTCATACGTTCACAATGACAATTCTCTTTGGGCCTTTTGAAGCCATGTTTTCCATTTGAATTTCATGAGGTTTGTGGAAATGAAGCATGTCAATTTGGATCTATCGCTTCCATTGAAATTATAACCACATTTCACTATTCTATTTGTGGTGCTGGGTAACATTCAGTTGGAGCCGAACTCGGTTTCCAATGAACAATGCTGAATTCCACAACTGTTTCCAACAATTAGATCTGCAGATTGAATTAGTCCAATTTGGCCTTAATGTGCCCACTTACACTCACATTCAATACCACAGGCACCTATAATTTGAGAGTGAGCCATTTGTTGCAAATTGCACACTCCAAACCAGCCTTTCTTATTTAACCCACATTGTGTAGGTACAGCTAAGCACACACACACACACACACACACACAAACATACACAAACACACACAGACACACACACACAAACACACACACACATCTGACTAGTGTAAAAACAGTGGTTCAGAGTGTGGGTGAGGATGTAAATTTGTGTGTGTGTGTGTGTGTGTGTGTGTGTGTGTGTGACACTCAAGCGCATGTCAGTATTGGTATCTAATGTGTGCGTGCCTGGTCTCTGGAAGTGCCAGATTAGAGGATTAGAGGTCAGAAGGCTTCCACCTTGCAGACAGACAGCAGCAGGGATTTGGGGTGGTCCCTTAAGTGCAGTGTTTTCTCCCACTATACCCCTCCTCCCTATTCCACTTTAAACCTCTCTCTCATCCCCTTTTTTCTGTCCCTTCTGACTGCTCTGCTAAAGCCTGGAACTTCCCAAAGGACACTATTTAGCTTTCTTTTAATTTTTTTTTCTCTTCTTCTTTTTGTGATTTGTTTATTTCTAATCCATCTTCTCCTTAATGGTTTCTCAGTACATCACCATACTAGCCCTTTTCCTCCTCCTCATTGCCTGTTGTGTGTTGCTACTCCTTCACGTCCCCTCAATTTCTCTTTTCTCAGTCTCTAACCCTCCCACTCACTCTTCCTCATAAATAAAAAAGCACAAAGTGAATGGCTGCAGACCAAAACGACAGGGAGAGAAAGAATAATCGGCTGAGGTTTGAATCAGCTGCAGCCGTGGCGACGCCAGAGCCCAATCGCTGCCGTTGGACAGCCCGTAATAAGCTCTTGCATCTCTCACTACTTGCCGCTGGCCAATGATTAGTAATTGCAAGCAGGCATCGGCTAATCCGAATCAAACGGTTGCTCCAAGATGCAAGAGTCTTGGATCAGTTTTGCATTCGCCCACATGATATTGTGGTACAATGAGGCAGCAGAGAGAGTGACACCATATCACTGCCCTGCAGATAGAAACTCCAAAGCTTATATGAGAATATGATGCTGAAGTGAAATTAAAGATTTTAGCCCTAAGCCACAATGAATCTGCACGTGTGCTGAAAACTTTACACTACAGAAAGGTTGGTCTTGTAAATAAGAAATCATATTTATGTTTCTATAAAGGACATGACTCTGGTACAGTAGACAAAATATGTCTGCCCTACAAGAGAACAGAATACAGAAATACAATGAAGGCTAAGTTTAAAAAAAAAACAAATAGTTGTGGTACAAGAAAAGGGTCCCTCTACCTAAAGCCGCTGGCCTGATTTGGCATTGTGGCTGGTTTGATCCAATTGGAAGTTGGTCTCTCATTTATCCTACATTTTACATTGTGATTTGAAAATGTGGTGCTTTGATTTAATGACTCAACCCTATCTAGCCCATTTGTATTTAGGCTCCAATATACCTTGTTAGTTGCAAGCATAAATATTTATATTTGATCCCATTTTGTTCAGTATTGTAATGGTTTAATGATCTTCTAACCATTTTAATTGTGAAAATCCTTTGTAGAGTTATTTGAGCTCTGACACGGCAACACACAGAATTTGCATAAATTGATAATATCTTAATAAGAAAAGAAGGCTGAAATGAAGTTTGACAAAAGAGAAAATAGTTTTGTAGTTTGTTCTTTGTTTACTGTTACTAGTATGTTCAAATATATCATAGTCTAACTTTTGGTTAGGCAATTTTTTTCTTTGTTCAAAAATGTGAGTTAAGTGGCTTTACATATAGAGAACTATAACTGAATTGGTATTTTGAAAGAGTAGACTCAAATGATTACAGTAAGTTTACTTTTGTGAAATTACGTTGACAAATTCCAGAGCTACAATACGTCCTCTCAAAGTTGTTCTTTGGTCTTTTTCTGTTTTGAGTTGATCTACCTTGTGTTCAATTTTGAGTGTTTCAACATTGTATTTGCCTGGTAAGGCCTATCTTTGCATTTCAAATGGAAAAAACGAAAAGGAAAATATACGTATCAATGCCTGGTTGGTGACGGGGTACTGGGCTACAAACCAGATTTTGACAGAGTCAGGTATACCTCTTTGTTATTCAGCTTAAAGCTAGGGCTACACATTTGTTATTGTTAAATCAGAACACATGCTCTTTAATGAGGTTGTTGCTTTTAGTGCCCATCTGTCACAGAATTTGCGGCTAAGAAGCCAGCAACACATTTGAGACGCTACAGGAGGAACCAGAGCCTACATTAACTGTGCGTTTGCAAATTTGGCCACTGTCACTCATGTCTTGTCTTGTTAGCGTCTCTTAGACTTTAACAGTCACATTTCATTAACTCTTCAGGCTGTTGCCCATACTTTTTTATACATCACAGTTTCTGCTTCTGTCAATTCAATTTCAGCTGCACCTTATGGGCATGAAAGTAAAAAACAATTTTGCGAAAACATCAAATTAAAAGACAGATATGAAATCACTTCTCAGTGCATGCATTTAGTTGTGTGTCAGGGTTTGGACATTGCAAATTCCAAAACTGAGCACCATTTTGGAATTTATTGGCTTTTGTGTAGAAACAACAAGCAAGATTAATGATATGAAGATTAATCCATTGAGCAAAAACAATTTATTTCGTAACATATTCACATAGGTAAAAAACTACAGAGCCATCTCCCTTCTTCCATTTCTATCCAAAACTCTTGAGCGTGCCATTTATAATCATCTCTCTACTTATCTCCACCAGAACAACCTTCTTGATCCCCACTAGTCTGGCTTCGAGGTGGTCTACTCAACAGAAACTGCTCTCCTTGCTGTCACTGAGCAGCTTCAAATCGCTAGTGCAACCTCTCTCTCTCTCTCTTCCGTAGTCATCCTTCTGGACCTTTCTGCTGCCTTCGACACACTGAACCACCAGATCCTCATTTCGACCTTCCAGGCTCTGGGTGTCTCAAGCGCTGCGCTCTTTTTGCTCACATCTTACCTGGCAGACCAAACCTAATCGGTAACTTGGAGAGGATCTATCTCTAAACCTTGCCCACTCAAAACTGGGGTTCCTCAGGGATCAGTCCTGGGTCCGCTCTGCTTTTCTCTGTACACCAACTCTCTTGGGTCTGTCATTCAGTCACGCAGCTTTCCTTATCACAGCTACGCAGATGACACCCAAATAATTCTGTCCTTTCCGGAGTCTAAAACGCAAGTAGCATCACATATCTCTGCCTATCTGAGATTTCTTCTTGGATGTCACATCTGAAACTCAACCTTGACAAGACTGAGCTCCTTTTCCTTCCAGGGAAGGACTTTCCTACCCAGGACTCGACTATAAAAATTGACAACTTTGTGGTAATCCCCAACCAGACTGCAAGAAACCTGGATGTAACACTTGACGACCAACTCTCCTTCACTGCCAAGATTGCTGCATTTATTTGATCGTGTGAATACATTCTGCATAACAGAACGAATATGTAACAGAAGGATATGTCCCCTTCTAACGCAGAAGGTGGCAAAGGTTCTGGTCCAGGCTCTAGTCATCTCACGGTCAGACTACTGCAACTTCCTCCTGGCTGCCTGCAAGTGCCATCCAGCCCCTGCAGCTCATTCAGAACGCATCAGCTCAACTTGTCTTCAACTTCCCCAAGTTCTCTCCCACTACACCGCTTCTCCGCTCTCTTCAATGGTTACCACACTAGTACTTTTGGTAAGCCCCAGCTTACAGTGCCTTGCGAAAGTATTCGGCCCCTTTGAACTTTTCAACCTTTAAGACACATTTCAGGCTTCAAATGTAAATATATAACATTTTTATTTTTTGTGAAGAATCACCAACAAGTGGGACACAATTGGGAAGTGGAATGAAATCTATTGGATATTTTAAACTTTTTTAGCAAATAAAAAACTGAAAAGTGGTGCATGCAAAATTATTCGGCCCCCTTGCGTTAATACTTTGTAGAGCCACCTTTTGCTGCGATTACAGCTGCAAGTCGCATGGGGTATGTCTCTATCACTTTTGCACATCGAGAGACTGAAATTCTTGCCCATTCTTCCTTGCAAAACAGCTCAAGCAGTTTTCAGTTCTTTCCACAGATTCTCGATTGGATTCAGGTCTGGACTTTGCCTTGGCCATTCTAACACCTGGATACGTTTATTTGTGAACCATTCCTTTGTAGATTTTGCTGTATGTTTGGGATCATTGTCTTGTTGGAAGATAAATCTCCGTCCCAGTTTCAGGTCTTTTGCAGACTCCAACAGGTTTTCACCCAGAATGGTCCTGTATTTGGCTGCATCCATCTTCCCCTCAAATTTAACCATCTTCCCTGTCCCTGCTGAAGAAAAGCAGGCCCAAACCATGATGCTGCCACCACCATGTTTGACAGTGGGGATGGTGTGTTGAGGGTGATTGATCTGTGTTGCTTTTACGCCAAACATATCGTTTTGCATTGTGGCCAAAAAGTTGGATTTTGGTTTCATCTGACAAGAGCACCTCCTTCCACATGTTTGGTGTGTCTCCCAGGTGGCTTGTGGCAAACTTTAGACAAGACTTTTTATGGATATCTTTGAGAAATGGCTTTCTTCTTGCCACTCTTCCATGAAGGCCAGATTTGTGCAGTGTACAACTGATTGTTGTCCTATGGACAGACTCTCCCACCTCAGCTGTAGTTCTCTGCAGTTCATCCAGAGTGATCATGGGCCTCTTGGCTGCATCTCTGATCATTCTTCTCCTTGTCTGAGCTAAAAGTTTACAGGGACAGCCAGGTCTTGGTAGATTTGCAGTGGTCTGATACTCCTTCCATTTCAAAATGATCGCTTGTACAGTGCTCCTTGGGATGTTTAAAGCTTGGGAAATCTTTTTGTATCCAAATCTGGCTTTAAACTTCTCCACAACAGTATTACGGACCTGCTTGGTGTGTTCCTTGGTCTTCATGATGCTCTCTGCGCTTTCAACAGAACCCTGAGACTATCACAGAGCAGGTGCATTTATACAGAGACTTGATCACACACAGGTGGATTCTATTTATCACCATCAGTCATTTAGGACAAAATTGGATCATTCAGAGATCCTCGCTGAACTTCTGGAGTGAGTTTGCTGCACTAAAAGTAAAGGGGACGAATATTTTTGCACGCACCACTTTTCAGTTTTTTATTTGCTAAAAAAGTTAAAAATATCCAATAGATTTCGTTCCACTTCACAATTGTGTCCCACTTGTTGGTGATTCTTCACAAAAAATAAAAATGTTATATCTTTATGTTTGAAGCCTGAAATGTGTCAAAAGGTTGAAAAGTTCAAGGGGGCCGAATACTTTTGCAAGGCACTGTATATACAATTGACATTGACATGGTCAAACCTTATACACCAACCCGCCAACTCCGCCAATCAGCCAACCTGCTCGCTGCTGCCTCACAGCAATAAACAACTTATCCCTCAACAAAATCCCGACTGTTTGCTGTCCTGGCTGCTAAATCTAAATGGTAGAAATGAGCTTCCTATTGATATCAGGACGGCAGAAAGCCGACGCATCCTCAGCCGAAGGCTAAAAACCTACCTCTTCTGACACCAGAAGAATGTATATATAGATATGAAAGCTGCACTTTCATATGGCTCTTTGTAGTTTTGTGCTCTTACACTTACTGCTTGTTGTCTGGAGTTTGCACCTTCAAGGTTGAAAGCACTTTATTGGAAGTTGCTTTGGATAAAAGCTTCAGCTTAATGACATGTAATATAACATAGTCTCTTTTTCTCTTCGGCATGCATTATACATTCCATGCTTCTTTCCCTGTATTCAATTGTTTCCTTCTTCCCATAATCATATTCTTTGTCTTGTCTCTGTCATCACACATGGCCATATGCAGACCGGAGTGTTGGGAATTGTTATGGGTACAGATTCAATTATTGGCAAATTATCAAAGATGTTTTTATCAATATTAACAAAGTTATGAATATGTGTATTTATAACTTTACCGAATTGACAAACAAACAAAACGGGGCAACAACCCTGGAACAAGGGCCCAATAACTGAGCTGTGGTGGCATAGGTGGTGTTTCCTTTAAAACACAGTTCTGAATTAATTTGAGTAATTAATTTGGTATCTTTGAAGGAACAAAAGAAGGATTAATTCAAGCACAGACCTGTTTAACCAGCCCGTATTACAACAAATACACAAATAATCACAAACAACTGCTATTTAAAGTATAACAGAATTTATTTAACTAATACAAATACTGATGGCCAATCAAGGCCTGTGTGTGTGTGTGTGTGTGTGTGTGAGAGTGAGAGAGAGAGAGAGAGAGAGAAAGAGAGGGTGGATGAACCACCACCAAATGTGAGACCCATTTGTAGTTCAATACCAAAACATACAAATTAGTGCCCGCTTTAGCTGCACAAAACTATTTAACCCCAAGAGGGCGGTAGCACATGGCTATAGCTAGCGTGTGTGTGTATAGTTTAGCATGTGAGGAGAAAAAAAAGAACCTGGTCCCTTTGTTTGTAATGGGCCGCGAGGCAAGGGTCTTGTTCTTTTGCTCAGTGTAGTAACTAAGCTCTCCGAAGCAGGAGAAGCAATAGCAGCATTGCAGTTAAATAAGCTCCATTATTTAACACAAAACTTCAACCTCTACGTGATCAAATGATACATTCAGAGTAACATTGGGACACAGCGGTCCCAATCACAGATTAATGACAGAACAAATAGCAACAATAGCTTTAACACATTAATAAACAAACTACATGTCCTACATCTGCCCAGAACAAATTAGCCTCCTTACTCAGTGGATAGTCCGTTAGTTTGTGTTTCTCCACGGTAAAACGCTCATCAGCGAATCAACGAGTTACCGAGAAAGCTGTCCCTCCCCAGAAAGGGAAAACGGTTTCAGTCAACTTTAGGAAGAAAAACATCTCCTTGGTGTCCAATTTTCTTCTAGAGAAACGTTCTCTTTGCAGATTTGAGAACACCAGAGGCCTGTAGTGCGAAGTAAGATTTGTTAACGAGGTAACTTCAGGTTCAACCCAGGGTTTTGGGTATCACGGTGGTGAATCACTTGTTACCAGGTTCAATCCCCGTGGTAAGTTATGCTGAACACCTAACCTGGTCGGGAGCAGGATATGTTGGAGATTAGAGATCAACCGATGTAAAAGCACCACCTACTGACTCTGTTGATAACGGCGTTATTGTTCTTAAAATTTTGTCGAGGGTTAGGTGAAGCCGGGTAACTGAAAGAAATCCAGGGCATGTTGATCTTGATTCATAGTACAGAGCTCCGGTGCGTGTTCTACAGGATCAAGTAGCACCATGTCATGGGACCTTTACCTTGCTGCTTGTGGTCCCAACAGGAGTCTTTTTTTTATCAACACTGCATAGCATAGCACAGCATAACATATCTAGACCCATTAGAAAAGGAATAGGAAGACGCCGATGCTTTTCAAGTCCTGCCCCAGTCTTATTTCATAAACAATTGCACAATTCAATATAATAAACTTAACAATTCTCCTTCCCAAAAATGTGTATTTTATAAAATAAATAAAAATTAAATTGCATTATATTAGTTTTTTAGTTTTTTCAAGACCATTCCACAAAACCACCACAAAAATTAAAAAATAAATTCTTTTGAGTATGTTTTGAAAGTAATTTTGAAAGACTTGACTTTTGTTAACATTGTTTATATTTTTCTTTTATGATAACTGGGGTAATTCATTTACCCTTCATCTTCTGTAACAATGCCTTATATTTGTGTGATTGAGACAGTCGTAGCATGCACAAAGAAGTATTCCCAAGATGGCGTCTCAAAACTGTGTGAGAACAAAGAGCAGCCAAAGAAAGTAAAGGAAATATCTCTGTGCTCAAAGTCATCCTTGAATATTTTTACGCCATTTGTGTCTTTCCAAGATTAGACAGCAGAGAAACAGCAGACACGCTAATAAAAAATGGAAAAAAGGCCATTCAATGCAATAAAGATTGCAATTACAAGAGCTAACTAAATGAAGGACATTTTTTGTGTCAGATGGATTTCATTTCCATTTTTTGACGTTTTTGCAAATCTGTGTTGCTTCAAAACAAACGCCGGGCCTGCTATGAATAATGACAGGCCTGTACAGTAGCTTGGCATTTCTCCTGCAGTCTGCCACCCCGACCAAAACATCCACAGCCCACTGCCATGTTTATGGATGAGTTGTTGCACGTTGTACCACAGGGACAGGTTTCAACTGGACCACGCAAAATGAAAAAAAAAAAAACTCCACCATCTGCACCCCTGACATTTCCCACACCATCTAAAGAGTGTGAGCATCTGGTGTTCACCTCTCAGCTTGTCCAGGATTCGAAGTTGTCGTAATGTCATGCCAGCATGTGGTTTGTATGCAGGAACCAGTGTGAGCCATAAGACGTGTAGAATGCAGTTGGAGTATCTTTTTTTCTTGTGTACACGTGTTTATGGGTGCTCTTTTTTCAGTCGCCTTGCTTTTGTTACCTCAGTTCTGGCTCGACTATAAAAGAAAAACTGACTGCCTTGTGTGACAAAACCCATTCACCACCTCTTGGTACTCATTGGCTGTGGATTTGTTGAAGGCCTCCAAGCTGAATGGAGAATCAAAAAACAAAGAAAAGTCTTGATGCAACAGTGGTTTAAGTGCGTTTAACAACAGCAACACTATATACTGTAAAACATCTCTTTACAAACTCTCACACAACTACTGCAGTATAATCCAAGTCTTGTTTGTCCAGTCATACGCTCAGTACTTCCCAAATACATAGATTTTCAATACAAGCATTATTAATAACACTTCCACATGAAAGGTCTTGTCAAGTCCCTTTCTTGTCTAGACTCGCATGGCCACATGTAGTGCACCTGCACTACATGTGGCCATGCGAGTCAAGATTCACAGACACATAGCAGATGAGTAGGTCTACATGAAGCTTAGATGTTGGAGACGAGTTGTAGTATTTCAGCTTGAATGAGAGTACATTCTCAACTTGTTCATTGGACCAAGTACTTTGAAACTTTAGTCTTTTGTATTTTATGAGTGTACTGTTTTCAACCTCTTACAATCCATTGATTAGGGAGGTGCTAGAGATAATTTACATGCCATTAAGTTATACAATGAACAAAACAATGCAGTCTCAAAATCATTATTCAAAGCTTTTCTCCGATTATGAAAGTATCCACCAGAATAGCACACATTGTACATCTACATCTAAGGGAATAAGGAAAGTTGGACATTATGACATCATTGCAACCAAATGTCCTTGTTTTTAGTACAATATTGCTTACATCAACATGTATTCACTTGAATCTGGAAGGCATTGTCACTGCCCGATTTGAGTCGAGTGACGATTTTAGTCGCACATGCATCACTTTACAACAAGTAGCCTGCAAGATGCTAACAAGAGACAATGTAATGCGCTGTAATGTCAATGCAGTAAAAATTGACCAACTTAACGAAGTTTGTTCACTGCTGGCTACAAGTTAGAAATGAAACAACAAAGGCTTTCACTGGAATGGTGTTTATTCATAGATAGCTAAAGATAGTTCATAGATAGCTAAAATGTTTTTAAATGACTGCTAGCTCAGCTACAAGCTAGCGATCAAAGACAACAAAGGCTGTTGAATGGCGTTTTGCGCTAACGTTGGTAATCAAACAATCATAGTGGGCTAAAATGTTTTTGAAATGATTTCCATCTTCTGTTAGTGTTTGTTATGAAAAAAGTGTATTATTTCATGGATTTCACGGAATTCAGTATGACACCGTTTAAATCTGCGCATGCGCGACTCAAATCTGCACTTGACTCATTTTGGGCATATTTGCAGTGTGTGTCACAGTTGTGTACACCCAAGTGGGCACTTTATCAATGCCAACATAAACAACATGTTACATCAGCTCCTGCCCAAGGCTTAGTTTACAACACAAGTCATATGTTTTTATTTAAATGATGGAGCACCAAGCTTACTTCACTGACTTGGCCTTGGAACAAAAGGTTGCACGGTTTGAAAGCCCTTTCAGTCACTGCTGAGGGCTCTTTTTGTCCATTGCGGTTAGACGGACAGGGCGACTCGGCCATGTGTCACGGTACATTGGTATCCCTCTATGGTTGAAGCAGCCAGGGTGTTTCTACTTGTTTAGACTCTATCACTTGCTTTTGCCTTTTTCTATAGCTGGGTGGCCTTGGCCTGAATTAGACAATACAAAGAGATGGAACACAGAGAAAGCCCAATGAGAAAACGAAACCAAACAAAACCTCCAAGCTGTGAGCAAATTCTGGTTCTCTGCAGAGTTTCTAAAAGTGCTTACAATAGCACAATGAGCTTCTGTGTGTGTGTTCATGCACAAGTGAACAGGTATGTTTATGTGTTGCTGCAATGTATGTGTTAAAGTGTGCACCCACATTAAACTCCATTCCTCTTTCTCCTTAATAAAGTGTCCAGGGCATTAAAGTAGGACTAAAGCGCTGGGTCTTTGTGCAAAAGAGATCAAGACGTAGGGGGCTAGGGGTTGGATGGAAGGTCTGTGTATGTGTGTAACAAGGGTTAGATTAATAGCAAGTAGGTGCTGATGGCTTCGGACAGTGGTCCGGGTGTGGGTCTGTGGCTAAACATAACCGAACATGAGACTTGGTGGGAGGTGAGGGTATTGGAGAAATATATCAGAAACAAAAAAAGCCTCAAACTGAAAATACCAAACAACAAAATTTGTATCTTTACGGGTCTTCAATTTGTGGGATTTGTTCTGTATTCAACCCAGGGTCTAAGGGTAGAGGATATCATTTACTGTGCAGATTATGAAGCGCTTTTGAGGCAAATTTGGGATTTTGGGCTACATAAATGAAATTATTGAATCTGGTCGAGACTAGTTAGCACAAGGTTTCTTGAGACATGGGACATCTTACTTCAAAGGGTTTTGGTTTTTCGAGTCAATTAAATTTTATTAATATACCCCAATATCTATTTTGTTTAATAGAGGGTGTCTTATAATGTAAAGACTGAAAAGTGTCCTGCACTGTAGAGTTTTCTTAACTTTATATAGGATAAACTGAGCTCTGAGTACTGTAATGCAAAACAAGCAGAAGAAGGCAACAGGGATTTATTCTGCAGCCGTGTGTAGGGAAAACACACTTTTAAATGCAGTGTGAAAGATAGTGTGTTTTTTTTTCCCATCACTAACGGCGGCGGCTGTCACGATCAGCAAACAGTCCTTCGGTACAAACTCCACAACACTGCCACTGTGCTCCCATCAGGGACACAGCCAGTACCTTTTTCACTCCTATTTTCATTTTGCTGTTATGGTAAAATGTCAACAATGCAACGTGAAAACTCCAGTCTGCTCTTTTGACTATGTTGCACATTGTTAAACTATGTGTGACATAGTCAAAACTTTTTTTCCAACTTTAGAAAGACCTCCATTCAAGTCCTCCATTCAGGAGTGAGCTGCATAACCTTCAGTTTATGTTAAAGCTACTCCCCATTCAGTCAGAATAAAAGACACTGGCAGTTTGAATGAATGCACTGGGACGTACGTGTGAGACACAGATACAAGCACTGACTGGTATAAAGCAAGTTTATTATTATGTTGTTACAGCCTCCCTAACACTAACTAATGTTTCTCCCATAAGAGACGATGATGATCTAATGAGGGGAGATGGGCTCATCGTTGAGACATTGTGTCTTGCTTCAGCTGGCTAGTAATGAAGCATCACGGACTAAAATCACCAAACTCAATTAGCCATGTCAATGCTCCGTGTGGTTGCACAGAGCGTGTTATTGCTAATGTATTTACATAGCCCTCTGGTTTCAGCTCTTGGCCTGTTCAACTGGTAAGTGAGTGCAACGCTGTAAGGTTAAAGCAGGGATTCACAAACAAAATGCTAATGCTGCTTGCAGCTATACGGCTGCTATTACCACTACAGAAAAATGCTAAGGCTACTACTCCTAGTACTGCAAATACAAAATTCAGAACTAGCTGAATTGGTATAGTCAGGGCAGATTTTAGAGACCATCTGGGTTAGGGTCCTGTTGCATGAAGAACATCCTTTTTATATATATATACAGTGGGTACGGAAAGTATTCAGACCCCTTTAAATTTTTCACTCTTTGTTTCATTGCAGCCT
>NC_048425.1:16801934-16840386 GCF_013103735.1 Etheostoma cragini | reverse complement strand
TTTTTACCTATGACACGGTCTGATAAGCTATAATGGCGTGTCTATCCAATCCTTTTTTCCTTTTGGATCACAGACACTTCATCTGAGCCTCTTTTACAGTTTTTAATGCAATATTGCCCAATGAGGTATTTTTGTATTTTGTTGTACTTTTTAGTATTTTGTATTCTTTTTATTCTTTCTTATCTTCACTCTAGACTTACTTCTTTTACAGGTGGGTTTTAATAGATCTAAAATAGATAGCCAGACCATACTCCAGTGCTAACTCAGTGAATACAGGGTTAATTGTGATTTTGTTTTTTCAATCCAACCAAGGTTTGCTCTATGTAAACGGCACTTTGATAATCTATTTGTATTCAGTTTTGTAATTTCCATAATATGTTCTGCTGGCTTTGACTGGTGGTAATAACCCTGTTCCTATCCATGTGAGTACACACTGTCTTGTGAAATAACATTAACGGTACAGTCGCAGTAAGAGCCTGCAGTCTCCTCAAGAGTCAGCATAATCAGAAACAAGCAAATATCATTTGTAGTTTCTTTACAGCTCATTAACACATAAAGGTTTACACACAACAGGTAGGGTATGATCTGGTCTTGAACCCCTGTCATTGGAAAGAGGAAATCACTATATAATAATGTAAATGTATAAATAAAGTATCTCCTTTGTGTAATTAGAGCAGCTCCATGAATAGATTTTCCCAAATTAGACCCTGAGAGTATTTGCACTTTGTGTTTAATGTTGCATCCGATACTTGTTACACTCGACTCCAATTACCCAAATTATCTTTAACTCCCATTCACAAAACAAACTCTGGCATCGCTAGATTCTTAACAGTGGGATTTGTTAATACTGTGGGTTTTGGATTTGTTACGTTTGTTGTACAGAGTGTGCTTATAAGTATGAGGTAAAGGGCAATGGTGGTAAGGGACAAAAGAGCTGGCAATGGGCATCTACGACGAGGCAAAAACAAAACATATGGCAAAGGAGAAGCAGGGGAGAGACAAAGGGAGAGGAAGTGGGATTATGATAATGACGAGGCGACAGCTGTTCAGATGTGGCGAGGAGCTGTATCCCCTGAGTTAGGACAGGAGCCGCCGTCTATGCCACCAGTAAAGGAAGGTAGCCAGGACAGACACACTAAGAGAAAACAGAGCTGCATGAGAATGTGTGAGAGTAAACAGAACATAATGGAATATATTAAGCTTAGATGTATTATGATAAAGTCAAGAAAGTTCAGAGTGTTCCAGTCGATACATTCAGAAAAGACAGACAGAACCAGTTTCGTGCAATGAAAATCACAAAATCATTCAATAAGGCAATCAATCAATTAAGGAAGCATGCAATCAAATTGTATTTTATCGTCACATTAACCAAATACAGTAAGACTTCCTTTACACATGCGCTAACCCCTCACACAGGTGCTCTTTAACTACTATCATTGTTTCATCTTTGCCTTTCTCTCCCTGATTTTCATGTTCTCCTCTTTAAATTCCTGTCTTGTCTTTTATTGAAACGATTTCATTGGAGCTTTAGAAACACAATACAAAATCTGTCCACCTGATGAGAGGCGTCCTCAGCAACTTATCAGTCTACTTAGTCCATCTTTCTTCTTGTGATTCTGACTTTCAGATGCCAGTGACTGTTAGTCAGCAGAGACATCAGTGTTTCATTCTGCAAAAGCCTGCATGAAAGAGACAGACACATCACAGATCATCATTCTGTTTCTGAATTCAAAGGCATCTACTTATTGAAGTTTCTAAGTCTCTTTAGCACTTTTGGAGCACATGGTGAAAATGTACTCTCAAGTGTAAAGGAACAATTTAACCCCGACTTGTAATCTAGTCAGGCCGATGTCAGCAGAGGGCTATACAGTATGTTGTTCATATATTGCAGAAAATGTAATATATTCAAGTCATTTCTTTGAAACAGGGATTTTTTTTAAATTATCATGTAATCACACTACTTGTTTCAGCACAAAGCAAAAATATTTCAAAATGCTGTGCTTACTTTTATTTATGACTTCTGATCTTTAAAGAAGCTATAATTAATATATCTAAGTTGGCAATAGATCAAATGACATGTATGTGAAAAGTTGTCACTCAAACCCACTAACACTAATCACTGGACTCGGTGGTTTCCTCAGCACTGCGGACTGTTTGTGTCTTTTATCTATATTTATTTGATTTTGTATCACCATCCTCATCAGTGTTGTTTCCAGACACAGTAGCCAGCTGTTTTCAGTGGAAAACCTCTGATAGACCAGATAGATCAAACTACCACCGAACAACACAGAGGGGTGGTGGAGATAAACAGAGCTAAAAAGAGAATGTATTATATTGTGTATTGGATTTTAAAATGCTAATCATGCCTGCTTTAAATAGGCAGTTATTGCTAAGATGTTTTTCACATGAACTATAACTTTCAATATGTCAGGTCCATATGTGTTTGTGTTATGTGATGAATGTGAAAATGAACTCTTACCACCTCTGTCAGCTCTAGACACTGAAAAGAAATAAAAGGCCAATTACAACAGGCAATCACAACAGCTAGCCAGTCTGACGTCATGTTGCATGAGCTCAATACTATTCATGAGCTCGCACAGTTGCGCTGGGTAAAGGATGCTGATAGCAAGGGTCTCATTGGCTAGCTGTTAGCCAATCAGAGTCAAGCAGCTTAGCTTGTTGAATATTCATGAGAACTGGCCCAAATGGAGCTGAGTCTTCCTGCAGGCTTTCTATATCACGCTAGAATGGCTTGAAACAAGGTAACTAAGGTAACCAAGTTACAGAGTCTATGGTAGAACTTTAGACATTACAACAAAGTCATGAAACACGTGTGGCAGGGCACCTTTAAAGGTGTTAATATGTGAAGCTTTGTTGACACCTTTGCCCCAAGAAGCCCAAAAATAGTTATGCAAGATCTAACAAGGTAAAGGTTTAGGTTTATGTTTCAAAATGTGTCTAATTGAGTCAAATTGAGCACTTGTTTGACTATCCAATTACACTTTACTTTTTATGATGTTCCTCGAGCCTCACTCAACATAAGAAAAAACGTTGAGACCCAACTGTTAAACCCGTTCTATTATTTCCGTTCTATTATTTCTGACTATTCTTTTTACTACTTTTCCTTTATATTATAAATACATTTTTCTTCATGTTTTCTAAAGATCAGGCAAGTCCATCATGCTAAGTGAATTCTACAAGAACTACAATGAGTTTTGACTTTTCAGCATCTTTCAAAGTCTCTGACATTGTAGCACACCAAGCTATCAAAGCTGTCCAAAAGGCCATGGGAACTTTGCTTAACAACTATTTTCTGCCTTGACATTCAGTACAAAAGAGAAAAAAGACAGTAGACATGATTGGAAGCTTATATTCTATTTGGTCTTTGCTTAGTAAAGACAAACACGTCTAGCTTCCAGTTCATCTGTTTGTATTGGAGAATTACGGTACATGTCTAAGGTCATGAACCTCATCAGATTTCCCCTTGAAGACCAGCACTGATTGCTAAGAGCCAGGTTAAGTTGGGTTGGCTGTCCCAGCAGGCCCATGAAACCTCATTGCCTCGTCCCCAGTAAGCCTCTCAGATCAATGGACACATTTGAGGGCCAGAAGGCTTGTCTTAATCCCTCGGCGTCATCGATTACCATCCTTGTTACAGCCTTCAAACCCCCAATCCCCCACCCCAACCCCCTTTTCTATTTCTAACGCCTCACTCACTTGTTTCCCTCCTCTATCACTCTCCAGCCCTTCCCTTATTTGCATCTTTCTCAGTCGTTCTCTAACTGTAATTTTTCTTTATCTCTTCCTTTCATGCCACGTCTTCCCTCCAACCTATCCATTCTCAACTCTTTTCTCCTTTCAGCTCTTTTCTTTGTCTCTGGGTCTCTCGCTATCTTCCTTTTATCTCCCTGTATCCCACTATATCCCATATCTCTCTTTATCGCTTCTTCTTCCTCGCCCTACACTCTCATTCAGTCCCAAAGGCCTCAGGCTCCCAGCAGTGGATTATCACACATCTAAGGAACTCAGCTCTCTCAGTCCTGTCGGTCCAATTAGCTGTCAGATTGAGCATCGTCATTCTACTGGAGTCTCCACAGGCCAAATCATCCTCGCAATTTCACATCCAGGAATAAACAGCATATTTGCGTGGATAAATGGTTCAGGCTTAAATTTGTGTTAATGACATCCTTTTATGATGGCATTGGAATTACAGTAATGTGCGTTTTCAAAGATAGCCTGCAGTTGTGATGCACCCCATAATTTAAGAGAATTGGAGAAGGATGCACGTGCATTTGTGTGAACATCGTCAGTCCTATCTGTTCCAGTATCTTCTTTAGAAAACAAGCCACCAATTTGATCAGAGACCAATTATAGCAATCGCTATTCATGGGAGAGCAGAGGAAGCTAGAAGAAAGACGGAAAGAAAACCGCAGAGACTTGCGTAGAGATCAAAAGGAGAAGGTGGAAACAACAAAAGACCTGTTCAACATAAAAGAGGGAAAGAAAATTACAAAAGATGGGTGAAAGTCGGAAAGTAAGGTGTGGAAGGTTTTTGGTTCAAAAGGAGACTTTACAAATGACAGACACTTTCAGATCAAACATGAACCAAACAAGCACACATTTCCCATTATTTGAGATTGTAGCAAGGTAATAATTCATATTGAAACATCTGGACTGCACATCTCACCACTTTTAACAGACATCGGTGATCTCCTTATGTCACTGCAGTTTTATTGCAAACATCCACATGAAAATGTGGCTTAAAAACTGAGAAAATAATATTTTAAAAATGCAGATATGGCACTATAGTAATTATTGGATCATATTGTATAATTCATATCTAAATAATAACAATTTAAATATGTTCATGTCTTATTTCTGCTTAAACTAAAGCTAGGACTACCCCACACCGCAAAGCAGATTTTCTGCACCAGAGAACAACCAATTCTACTTTCATGGTCACATACACACAAGTCCTAATAATAATTACTACTAATTTCGAATTGTAAAAAAAATCAATACTATTTGAATGCTGCAATGACTATTCAAATGTGATTTTATTTTTATTTTTTAAATAAATGTTGGCTAATTTCTCTCTTTCACCTTGGCCTACGTGTGAAAACAATGCTTTTGTCATGTCACGTCTGATGAACAATAAATAAGCAGGAGTGAGTAACACAAGGCATTTTGAGGTCTTTAGATCATGGAGGTATTGTCAACGTGACATACTGAGTAACATTAGAACAGTGGGAATCAGCAGAAGGGTGGGAAATAGTTTTAACATCCACCGAGCTAAAATGCTTATCATCAGTTATCATTAGATAGCTCGTCCGTGTTTCCTAACTGCGTCGCGAGTTATAGGAGCTTAATGGAGACAGCTAAAGTAAATTTTAGCTGCCTCACAGCTGTCAGACTTAGCTTCAACTTCATTTATCACCTAACAGCTGTATTCTCAATAACGAGACAATCTGCAAGAAACAGGTTGCTGTAAATCACAAAAATAGTAATGACAGCACCATTTGGCTTAGTTATCAATGCCGTTAGCATCGTGGCTAACACTGTTGTGACTCATTAAGCTAGTTTATCACAAATCGTTTTGCGTGTGCTCTCTAACATGATGTTGGAGTGCTAACCGAGCACCGTTTGCCTTTACAACAATACACTTGTTAGTAAATGCTTCATTACAAAGTTCTTAAAGTGGCATTGGCAATGAATAAGCCTGTGTATTTTGCTGTACATATTAATAACAGGCTCCATTTGCACATTAAATATTCAAATAATATTATATCTTTTTTATGAATGGTATTATACAGGAAGATTGATAGTTCTACACACATAGAAAAACAGACCAGCAAACTGACCTGTGAGACCAATGAAAATTTTTTGTCTCACTGAGTCTGGATCAACGGAAGTACATTTCCAGGAAAAAGTCTGTCAGTCTATCACCCTCAGCTCTTCCGCTCTTTGTATGTTGCTGAAGATACACTCTGAAAAGGGCAAGTCTTGAAGAAAATTTGGATTGGGCATAAGTCAGGCCTGCTTGGTTCCTTCAGTTGGCAATGCTAGATGTTTGATGGCATTCTGGAACCCTGCATAATTAAATTCTGCTGTTCATCAACCTACTACTCTCACATAACAGTGTGGTCATGATAACATTGTACTCATCGCCTCTGTTGGAAAATACTGAGTCTGAACAATATTGAGCAAAAGCAATAGTGCCATATAGCCTCCTGACAGATAAATGAAGTTAATTGAATTGAATTATATTGAAATTATAATAGAAATGATCTCCTACAAATTAGGTAGGTCTAGATACAGAGTAGGTCTAGACCACACTATATAATTTACAGAGACCCAACAAGCCCAGAGAGAGAGAAGAGAGAGAGAGAGAGAGAGAGAGAAAGAGAGAGAGAGAGAGAGAGAGAGAGAGAGAGAGAGAGAGAGAGAGAGAGAGAGATGCACAGCAACCACTATAAAGATTATAGAAATCGCAATTATTGTAACATCCATCCATCTTCGACCACATATCCGGTATCGGGTCGCGGGGGCAGCAGCTCCAGTAGGGTACCCGAAACTTCCCTTTCCCGAGCCACATCAGCCAGCTCCAACTGGGGGATCCCGAGGCGTTCCCAGGCCAGGTTGGAGATATAATCTCTCCACCTCGTCCTGGGTCTTCCCCGAGGCCTCCTCCCAGCTGGACATGCCTGGAACACCTCCCTAGGGAGGCGCCCAGGAGGCATCCTTACCAGATGCCCGAACCACCTCAACTGGCTCCTTTTGATGCGAAGGAGCAGCGGCTCTACTCCAAGCAACAAATTGCCCGGTAGATCGAGAGCTTTGCCTTCTGGCTCAGCTCCCTTTTTGTCACAACGGTGCGATAAACAGAATGTAATACTGCACCGGCTGCTCCAATTCTCAGACCAATCCCACGCTCCATGGTCCCCTTGCTCGCGAACAAGACCCCAAGGTACTTAAAATCCTTCACTTGGGGTAAGTACTCACTCCCTACCCGAAGAAAGCACTCCATCTGTTTCCTGCTGAGAACCATGGCCTCAGATTTTGAGATGCTGTTCATTGTAACAGTAACGTAAAGATAATAGAACTATGACTTATATAAATATCACACCTTCCCTTTCCTAACACGTTCCAGCACGTCAGGGTTACCAGCGGGAGGCTGGTTGACATGGTCCTGCGTTTGCGCAACCGTTGGACACTGTGTCAAATGGTTCATTGGTTGTTTTATGGGTGTGTGGTTAAAGTATTGGGGCGGAGGAAACCGTCACCAATGGAAATCTGATCTCTGCTGAGTGCAATAATGCCTCATACAAGATTGTATGTCAAATGATTCATGAGTTATGAAAGTATAGGGAGTGGCACAAGTGATGCATAATGTTTCTCAATATAAAGTGTTGACCAGAACTTGAAAATGTCATGTTTTTATGAAAGTCTGAATTCCAGTTGCCAGTATGTGGCGCCATGACTATGAGTAAATATTGGTTTGTAGATGGACTCTTATCAAGCATTAGTTAAACCAACTTTCTGTTACAATAACGGCAAAATACATCGGGTTAAAGCTGTAGGAGAAGTGCAGGGCCTTGAAATGGCGAATTAAGCACATTAAGTTTGAACTGGCTGACTTCTGGAGATATTACATATACCTAACAATATTAATTAATCTACATGAAATTTGGAAGTTGATTGCTTTAAAATATAGTGTGCTATTTAGCCATGTTGCTTGATCAATGATAAACACACAAAGACTGTAAAAACTGTTTGTGTAAAATGTCAAATCTGTATCATGACAAACAGTAATAATGGGAAAAATGAGAAGCTCTTCCAATATTGAATGTAAAGAGTGGAAAAGAATAACAAAGTTGAAATAATTCAACAACTACTACAGTATATCTGGCATCCAGATGGGCTTCCATTCCATCTGGGTATAGATGGACTCTTGCAAGTTAGCTTTCTGTGTGGACAGAGCAAAAGGCAAGCAGAAGCAAATGTCTATGTAATTGTCCTCCCTTCTCTGCCTGAGCAGTTTAATCAATGTTGGCAATCTCAAAAATACTGTTAAAATGGTAACGAGTGTGCAGGTCAAAGGCTGGCCTCAGACAGCATGGTCAAGGTCCAACACAAAAACGATTTCAACCAGATGTGAGTAGTCAGTGGCGGCTGGTCCTGAATGAGCAGTGTGACCATTAAACGGGAAGGATGGGGTAGAAGGGAACTATTTGGTGTGTGTATGTGTGTGCCTGAGTAAGCAAGGACAGGGCACGACAATGTCCCCTGGATAACCAGTTAGGATTCAAGACTATGGGATAATAACATACAACAATAACACTTTGCTTCTTTAAAGGGTTATTTTATCCAAATTACACACAAATATCAATTTCTCACTAACCCACAATAATATACAGTCAATGAATTTTGTTGAAATGCCAGACCTACCACACTCCAACTACCTCACTTGTCTTGTCTTGAATAAAAAATGTTGTTCTCGTTTTACCTTTCTTCAAACTACAACAACCGTTAAGTGGAGATAGCGCTCGGGATACGTGCCGGATGTCAGGTTTTATCCCAGTAACATGCATCCGTTGAGCTAGTGAATTTCATGCTTTGGAATTGCAAAATGCAATGGCAAAGAATGGATTTGCACGCAAAATAGTGGCGGTAAGAACCAAAAGTCAAGACACAAGAGGTTCAGGTACACAAATGCGGGAAATTGACTAAAGCAGCAGCGGTATCAAGGGGATAGTAAGACACCAACACATTTAACTGCAACTTCCTTCTTGTGTGTGTGAGTGTGAGTGAGTGAGTGAGTGAGTGAGTGAGAGAGAGAGAGAAAGAGAGAGAAATGTCCCAAGAAAGTACATTTTTCATTGTCTTTTTTTGGGAAAATTAGATTAAAATGAGTTCCTCCCTTTTTATTATATTGCGGACTGTGATGAATTGTTAATGTGTGTGGTCTGTTTTTGAAGAATGCCAAGTGTCCGGTGTGATGAGGAGGGGTGTCACACATTTTAATGGACTTCTTATATTTTACTGTTTTCACTTTCAAAATGAATGCATGCATTCTTTCTCCAGAGCCTCATAGTCTGTCTTTAATTCCCCACAGCTCCTTTCTTTGGTGATCCCTTTCTCCTTCTGTCTCCACAATAGCTGATTGATAGCGCTCCGTTGGCTCACAGTTGCTGGGAATGCCTCGGGGATAACAGTGGTTGTCAAGCTGGAGTTCATAAGGAGCTCGGCTATGAATTTGACTCTCAATGGGGTCTCTTGTAGCTCTTGTGTGAAGTCATCAGTGGGTCCTGACCTCCCTGTTGACTTTTCCCCAATAAAAGCCATTAGACGATTGTCCACTAGCTTACAAACAAGAAACCCACAGTGGCTGATTATGTGGTTATGGTATTATACGGTGGTTATAATAGAGCGAAACTTCCTCTACAACAGTATTAGTAGGTCAGCAAGTTCACAGACAAACTTCTTTCAGTTTGTTATCTTTATCAACAAAGGATATGGATACCTTTTTCTGTGATTGCTCATGAAAACAATAAGCTCCAAGACTTTGTTGGCTATAACTTGACAAGTTTTCCGATACTTGTTGAAGTATTGTTCTGTTATTTATTTGTATTGGATTAAAACTGACTGGTATGGCATAGCATTTCCTCAAAAAGAAGGGATTTTCTTCTTACTGCTCTGGTTGGATTCTCAGCCTGTGCCAATTATGCTGTTTAGTCCAATGAGCTGTAGGTAGAAGTTGCCAAGTTGTTGTCTTAACAGACTGCTCTGTACACTCAAGGCAATAGAGAAATCTGTCTTCTGTGCTGTTCAGCAGTTTTGTCAATGTGGCTTGGTTTGATGCTGCCAAATAAATGCTCTCTCTGCCTCCTGCCAGTAGTGATTTATGGCCAAATACATCCTTGCCCTGTCCACTTTCTCCCCAAAGAAAAATAATTTTCCAATTGAGCACAACTTAGACCTTGAAGACAGACTTAACGTTGGGATAGAGAGGCAGAATATTTCATTGGCATCGACATTTGGCTGAATGATGCATACCTCAATCTCATGGGACAAAGATGGACTGATAGATTTAGAGGCTGTTTCTTTCCCCTTCTCATTTTCATGTACAAGACAGAGGTTGTCATTTCATGTGTAACACGTTTAGAAAGCTATAATTATAGATTTATATTGTAGACAGGGTTTACAGGCCAATTGCATTTTTTGTCAGAAAAGCTACGACGCTGTCAGAGGCTGTAGAGTATTACATTTTCATGGGGAGCTTCTTTTCTAACCCAGCACTATTATATGGCACATGATCTGTATGTATTGAGGCAGTATAAAGACTGGCTGACCCAGACAACCCATTGATGTGCCTTGCTTATGTTGTCAAGTGTGATAGTTTGTACACCATATGATTACTTGATTAATCAAGCAAAAGATTGGCAGATTAATAGATAATTAAAATAATTGTTAATTGAGGGTCAACAATTTGCCATAAAGCTACACTAACCAATATTTTTGAATTTTGTAGACTTTTCAGGCATTACATAAATGATATTTAATATTTAATCCTTGTCTCCTATATAAGTGCATTGCATTTGTTCTCATGACTGTATAGAAACGCATACCGTTGCCTACTTTTAAGACCCTGCGGTGTACCGTATTACTGTATTACCTCCCAACCCTAGTGGCCACAAAGAAATTGATAGAGTCAGATGTGTTTTCTGTTGTTTCTCAAAATAAATACGTTAATCAGTCAATGTAGCTTTATACCTTACATTTTCAACTGGAGGTTAAAAGCTGAATGATAAAAAAGAAAGTGAGGTTAGTGGTGCACATGTACTATGTATGCGGCATTGTAGATCTAATCCTTAAGTCAAGGCACTAGTGCTGTTACTGCCTGCATGCAAGGAATGAGTGTCTTGCTTTGCAGCAGTATCTCATTAGGGGGACAGCTGTGCAGAGGCGGACAGCCTGTTTCCAGAGACACCAGTTGAGTCACAATTGGTGAACACTTGCTACATGCTGCATGACTCGGAGAGCCTCACAAGGTTCGCACATTCGTAAATTCAGATAGGGTTTCCTCATCAGCAAAAAGAGTTTTTAATGACAGTTTGAGGCAGGGCAAAAGCAGGTTTTAAACTTTTATTGCATCTGCTTTAGAGTTGTTACCGAGGTCGTTATCAGCCCTGGCCTGGCCTGGTCTGGTCTGGTCTGCCGCTCAGGGAAATGTTTCTCTGTTCCGGTTTTGTGGATTCAATGAACATCTTTGGAAGCCAAGCTTCATCAGGGTTGAAACTCATGAGTTTGGGTTGTTTTCAGCCAAGTGCCTAGAGACTCCCCTGAGTGGCTTTGATGGCAGTCTGTGTTGTGGTAATTGGTCTAGAGCTCTCAAAGCTCATTCTGTGTGTCCCTGGCTGTGGTGCTCAACTTTAACCAAGTTTTGTGCGAAAATAAAACTCTTTTAAGACATAGTTAAAGACCCGCCTCAGTGGAGGGTCTTTATGTTTAATTTTTAATAGTAACTGCAGCTGCATACAACAGGCTGTGAAGCCTTCCCTTACACAAGGGGGCAATGCGAAGCCTTGGGCACTACTTAATGCTAGATTGTATGCTACACATTTAGGCTAAACATTCTGACAGGACAGAAGCATATTTCAGAAAATATTTGGCTTGCAGCCAGGTATCATATTATGTCAGCCAAGTAAGACAGCACAGCTTTAATTTGATCTAACGAAGAAATCAAGCAGATATTTACCTCCTGAACTTGTCTTTCATTTTCCCAGGCTACCCAGACTGTCAAATGTCCATGCACATGTTCTGCAAGTCACCAAAAATTCAAGCCCTAATTGTGTACTATCACCACAGATAATATGATGCTAAAGGCTGTTCTTGCTTTCCACATTAAGATGTATCAGGAGTGTCCCTATTGCGCACATGAGCTTGCAGCTTTACTCCCTGGAGCAGCCACCTTCAACACGGCCTGCTGTTGGAAGCTGCCTCTGGGCAGGACCCCTCAGCCAATAAACATCCCTCTGCCTAAAGCCACTCTTTACAACACCTAGGACTGCAAGCCAGCCTGTCAATCACACGTCTAGGCCCCACTGAGCTGCCTAAACCACTGGTACTCTTGCCATGGCAACGCAAATCCCAGCAGCCCGAGCTGTCAAGAACGGGAGTTCTCAGAAATATGAAAGACAAGAGTCTCAGATCCAATATACGCACATGGGGGTTTGTGCCCTAGACCAAGATGTCTTGGTCATATGAATAATGCATCCCAACATTAAAAAAAAAAAAAAATATATATATATATATATATATATATATATATAATACATGTGTGTGCGTATTTATGTATGTGTGTGTGTGTGTATATATATATATATATATATATATATATATATATATATATATATATATATATATATATATATATATATATATATATATATATATATGGATATATATATATATATATGGATATTAAACATAGATCCCTGGCGCATTAAAATATACATATTGATTGTATGTATATTTCCCTCAACTCTTGGCGCCTGAAACTGTAACAGTTCTTTTAAAAGATAAAAAATAGAAATGTTGATAATGACAATTTTAAACACTGACATGTCACTCTGCCTACATATTTGGTTTTCTTTCACTGAGTTTGTTCCAAAAAATGTAACTATAGAAAATTGGTTAACAAATTAAGAGCTGTAATTTATTTTCAATTTGATCGAAAAGTCCATTGTGAAATAATTGCCCACTATGGATTATAATGAGTGTTGTGTTACCACTGTTGCTCGCCATCAGGGATTGCAATGTTAAAGGAACTGCTGCACAGTATTCAGTCAGCCATTAGCACGTTAGCAAGTAATAGCTGGTAGAACGGCCATTAAGGCAGTTATATAAGTTGGTAAATTTAAATTTATTTTATCTAACTAACAATTACCTTCATAATCAGGTTTATTGACAAGTAATTTTTTACTTACAAGGAATTATTTTTTGTTTGATGCATACACTAAACATTTAGAGGAAATAAAATAAGGCATCAGTTATTACAACAATTTTTTTTTTAAGATGTTACAAAAAAACTGTTTTGGGCAGGATGTGTAAACATGTTGATTATGAGGTGTGCATCTTTTCAAAAGCCGCAACCCTTTCCACTGTTTTTGGAGCGTTGAGTTGTTTTGCCCACACCCGGAGATCAGTCACACAGGCAAACAAAACCAAAGAGAGGCAGGCAGAATCCATGGTCTAAAAACAGGCAGGCAAATATAGACAAAGCAACACTGGAGAGCTTGGCAGTAACACACAAAACAATCAGGAAAAGAACTAAGGAAATGGACCGGGACATTTGATGAGGAACGGGTGAGGGTGCGGCAGTCCAGGTGAATGGAATCAGCAGGTAATGCAGAGAAGGAGGGAGTCGCAGAGTCTGTAATGACATGACTAAGTGAGGCTAAAACAAGAGAGACAATGGAAAACTGAAGCCTAGCTGAAGCTGTGAAAGCACTAACCAGTCCTTTTCTTTAGTAATAGCTAAATGTACTTCTCTCTTTCACCATCTCTTGCAGGTCATCCTGATCCTGACCAAGTACTACCACGCGGACTCCACCAAGGTACTGGAGAGCTCACTGTGGAGGTAGGCCAAACATTTACACCATGTTGCTCTTGCTGGATGTCTTTATGTCATGCCTGTCCTCAGACTCGCGCAGACCTTTCATCAGCAGACAGCTTCCCTTTAACAGTAAGGTCAGTGTAGGTCTCGGTTATCTCTCCGTTGTGCTTCAAGGAGACAAGAGTTATACAAAGAGCTAGGACGGGCAAAACATCAGCAGGCAGCTAGGAGTAAAGTAGAGGACCGGAGAGTGGCGCTGCGAGGCCAGAGCAGACATCTGTTCTGGCAGATAGCATATCAGCATGGCACAGGCCATGACGGCGGACATCGGCAGTGTCAGGGAAAGGGGTCAAGTCTGGCTGGCAGAGCCTCCTCTATTTAACAAAGCGACCTTTTGCCAAATCATTTCACACTTATCTTGCTTTAAGAGGCGTTAAAAGAAATGCATCCATTCCACTCCACTTCACAACAACTGTATCTTGCGCTTTCATATACTGTATATTCTCATGGAATATTTATTTCCTCTTCATTCCATATCCAGTCCCTACCAGCTCTTGAGGTGCTGCACGTATTTGAGGCTGACCTTCTCCTAGATACGGGCGTGGAGTAGAGTTAATTATATTCAAATAAAAATTAGACAAGACAGTGCCCATAACACTGGCTAAAATTAGTCATCTAGAAAGCAAAGTGTGTCTGATGGTTGTATTTAATTCATGCCATTCACCTCACTGAGGGCTCCATGACTTCAAAGCTTCAGCCTCTCATTAGCTCTGTCTCCCTGTAGGACAGATATGAATAATGTACATATTTTTCTTCTTCCCCTGTTGATGTTTTAATTGTTGTAGTGTATGAATAATGCTGCAAATACAATTTGGACAGCCTGCTTGAGAAATAGAAAAACACAGTAAATGGCTGAATTTAATATGAAATGAATCTAAAAGACTGAAAAAGCTACCCAGCTGCCTGTTGGGATCATTGTCCAAAAAGCCGACATAACCATGAAAGCTGCATGTTTCCAAGAAGACCTCTGACCACGGGTTGTTATGTATCGTGGGGCGTGTACCATAGTTCCTTGTAGCTATCAGCTTCGTGTGTGGACAACCAGCCTACTGGCCTATTGGCTTTGAAGTCCCTGGGCTGTAGGATCAAACAAAGAAGATGGGGGAAGATGAATGGGTTGCTGTCAGGTGGCGTGGATCAACATGCCAGGTTTCACACAGGGGGAAAACTTATCAGAACAGAGGAGAAAAGTTCCTCAGGGTAGCTGAGTTAATGAACTGAGGCCCTTTTTCGATCAGCGACGGTCTGGAGAGGCTTGTCTTAAGTCAATAAGCAAAGCATACAATCTGTGTCTTCACAGTTAGAAACTGTTAGTGGCCCAGGGAGGATCCAACTCAAACAACTGGGTATCAGCCAGTTAGTGTCTGAAGTACTTGCTTCATTGTGCAAAACCACCTTTACTTATTACTTTTAATGGATTTTCAGTGTTTCACCGGTCTTTTCCTTGCTAAAACAAAAGTATTACAGTGATCACTTATTCAATAAACAGTTATGTACTGGATGTCCAGCACTTGTTTGGATTGTATCCTGATAGATTACAGTTCCTGAACGTAGCACTTAGTCATGTTGGTATTTATAAAACTTTAGTTACATACGAATTCTACAGATTATTTTTTTAAACACTGAATGTTGTCATTTCGACCACATCTCAGTGTACAGACCACAAATATAACTTGTCAAATTCCACTGGCTGATGAGGGTCGTGAAATGCGGAAAAGCTCCAGGAAAAAAAGTGGACAGAAGTTTCCTGACGTGAGACGTCTCTTTGTTCATGTAAATCATGATTCCTTACATAGCAAATGTGAAAATAAGTTGACATTGTGATAGCGTTAAAAAAAGGGGAGAAAGGAGTTTTAAGTGGATGGTTTGGTGGGCAAATTCTTATAGGATGATAGAATCTGTCATCTTTTACCAACACTCAGGGTTGGTTTCTTTTAACCATCACACTGTATCTATGTAGTTTTAGATTTCTCATCCAGATCATACCCATACAATTTATCAGTGCAGAAAACACCTCACTCCTGTCAGTGTCTTTTTGAAAAACCTCAGTGAGGGGAGGCGCTATGTTTTCCAGCACTGTTTACTGATTTAGCATGTAGCTTTAGCAGTCAAACAAGTGGAGCAGTTAGCCCGGTTAAACTTGTGATCTGATAAAATCACAATAAAATGTGATAGAAACCTTAGCTGATGAAGTGGAGACAAAAGAAGAGCAGGCAGCCGGCACCACTTTCCCCTTATTCGCTGCTGACCTAAAAAGCATCACTTACTGTAGACTCGTGTTAGAATTTAGGATGGGAAAGCCGCCCAGAGAGTCAGAACGTATTACCTGACAAAGCAACAAATACAAGCGCTTTTATCACTGGCTCATATGCCAAATCATCATTGTTTTAACTCACTCTTATATAGATAGGAACTTAACAGACAATTCACTGGATGAGAATCTTAGGTACACATCTCACCATGTGTACTTCTGACAGCTGGATATCCTAACTTCTCAACCAGACTATTTTGCTTCCTTCAACGAGCACTAGCGGCCACTTCAATCTGCTGTTGCAACTCAATTGTGTACGTTTGCCATACTAATTGACTTTATGACACTTATAACATTACCGCCGACAAAAAACCTTTGCTAATTAAATTCATGCTTTAAAGGTCAATCCATTAAACCTGTTTGGAAATGAATACCTCTGCTGCAGTGTTTATTTTATTCATGATAATAATGATGGGACTAGACAGCACCAGTGTCATTAAAGGCTGACTGTGGCAATATCAACATGCAATATCATTATAAAAAAACCTTCCATTACTAAGTACATTAATGTAATTGGCATTTTCATACGTCTGTGAAAACAGTAGGACAGTTTACGACAGATAACGTTTTCGGTTGTCACCTTTGTTTTAGATAACAGTTTGACTAAAATGACAAAATTATTGGTTTTGGCAACACAAGATTACCTGCAATGTTTATTATATTAATAGAATATGTAAAACAATTTGAGGGCCTGCAGGCAAACCCATCCTGTTTTCCTTTTCAACCTTTCTCTAACTGGGAATATTGGGTTTAACAGTGGTAGAAGTACTCAAAATGTTTTTTTCTGTAAAACGTAATATTACAAATGTGAAAGTGTGAGTAAAATCCGAATGCAACATAACCAGCAACATTCTCTGTCAGGTAAATTAATTAGGTCTATGTGGTCCTTTTGAAGTAGAACAACATAGTAAGTGTACAGTTGGGTTGCAATGTAAGGTGTTTTTAGGGGCCTTCAGTAAGTTTTTGGGATACAATGGTTCTGGAGAAAGCTACAAGCAGCAAAACAGGTGTGCCTTGAATACAGATGAATTCCGATGTATTCAGTGCATTGTAGTAAAGGGAAAGGTGTTTGTAGATTAGGCAGAGATGTGAGGATTTGCCACTGCATTACTAAACACTGTGATGACTGCAGGCCGGCAGAATCTAGGCTTAAGGCTGTTGCACCAACTCGAGCCAAGAGAAACTCTGTAAACCTTTTTGATCCTCAAACTGAGTGGAGCAGATGTACACTTTCGTTGGCTTTGAATCCTCAGCTTTTCTTTTCTTTAGATTACCAGTTTCTATACCTTTCTCAGACGTAGGTTTAATGTCTCCAAAATCCAGTTTTACAAGCTTCTAAAACCTGATATTAATAATACTGATCTGGGGAAAAGAGTAATATATTGGAGCATTGTTTTTTGATAAGATACATAGTGGAATTACAATTACCTGTGATTGAATCCCAGTATAAACACTGGTTATTGAAAGCTTCATCCCCTGAAAATATAGATTACCCACCTTTTAAAAATGTACATTCAGAAGCACATATTTTTCAAATCTAAGTATTTATGTCCCACAGTAATTACACACTCACAACAGGGTGTTGGTGTGTGGGGTATTCATAATTCATGCTGTCTTTTGAAGGTGCAATGGGGGCCAGTAGCCATGGCACCGGGGTGCTTGACTGCTGCATTATGGATGAAAAGTCTGACATGCTAGATGAGCTACATGCAGTAGATCAACCACCCCACGCTTCCACATACACCACAGTTTTCATTTTCCATCATGGAGCAGATGCTACATTTTGCATTTTGTTTTTATCTGATTAGTGTATTAACTGTAAAACTTGCTATATTATTACAGTGGCAAGACACTGTGCATCTTCAGAAAACGCATGCAAATAGACAAAACACCACCAAATTTATATTTATTAGACAACACATGCACAGTATTCAATAAACACGCTGCAAATACACACAACACAATCAAATACATAAACGCGCAGCAAATATAGAAACAATGCAAAAAGAAAAGTACACAATCCCTGAAAAAAAGAAGCAATGCAAACGCAACAACGGACGCACCATTACACGCGGGACGCGCTACAAAAACGGGAGGGTTGTGTTTTGAAAAGAACAACGGGGAGAGGAACCATAACGTGAGGAGACGGCAAAAAACAAAGGGGCGATTTAGGTTGGGAGAAGAAGATTGCAATCCCCGGTCCGGGGTGAAAGTCCTGTGTTTTTATGTTTGTTTGTTTCTTTTTGCATCACTTCTTTTTTTAGGGATTTTTTAGGGATTGCTTTTCTTTTTTTATTGTTTCTATATTTGCAGCACGTTTTATGTATTTCGTTTTGTGTGTATTTGCAGTGTGTTTGCTGAATGCTGTGAATGTTTTGTCATATTGATGAAGTTGTTTTCTTAATTTGCAGGTGTCTTGTCTGTTTGCATGTGTTTTCTTGAGTTGCAGGGCGTTTGCTTGTGCCCGGCCAATGTAATAACGTCAAAGAAAAAGACGTAAGTAGGGAGGAGAGCAAATCAAAAGAGCCTCCTTAAGCTAAGCAGTGGGGGGGGGATCACCCTTCAGACACATCAGCCCTTAAACATCCACACTTCATCCTCCTCTCTTTCATTTTACCATTTCCATTCCTCTCTACACGTTGACTAAAAGTCAGAATTTACATATTCTTTCTTTGTAACAAAGCAGCTTCTTAAAACTGCATTCACGCAGTCCGAGAGAAAAACAGCAATGAAAGAGGAAGTTGAAATTTTGCTGATTCTCGTGGGGAAACTGGGTCATAATAGCATCAATACAGGTATGCATTACAAAAGAGATGAAGCTTGTCCACATACAAAAATGTTAACACATTAATATTTAGCATTTGAATAATGTTAAAGGTTGAGATGACCAGCAGCCACACTAACCTTGTTCTCACTCACTATATACTAAAGACTGGAGACATTGTTACAAAATTACAAAAATCAAATACATAAAAATATAAAAGGATTTCACCGTCACAAATGTGTTAATGATTAGCCCTCCCTGGGTACAGATCAAATTCCCCAAACTAAACCAGGAGAGAGAGCCACGAAGTAGAACCATAGCCTATACTTTAGGGCTTAAGACAGCATGTTTTGTTTCCCTCATCCTTTCCTCATTTCCACTTATTTCTTTTCATCTCAGGTTGTTTTTGTCCTTTTTGTCTCTGCTAATTCTCTCTGTGGTTCTTCTGTGGTCCAGATGATCTGGGTTGCTGTAAATAATTAATCAAGCCAAGAGCATACCTATATCCCCCACCTCCATCACCTCAGCACATAAGGGAAACATACGTTTTAAGTCCATAAGACCTTATTATGATCCGGCTATGTCACTGCGAGAACTTAATCTAATTTTTCGAAGTTAAAAAACACAGGGAGAATTACGACATCAGTTTGTTTACATGCACACTATCATTTTGAATATGACAGTATTTCGACTTTAATGCAGGTCACGTGAACAGCGTATTTTGGATGGATATGCGTTTTTCCAAATATAGTATTGTAATTTATGATTAAGATGTAGGATATTCCGGTATTATTTGGGTTTTAGGGGCATTGTTGGACGTGTACAGCGCATTTGGAAAAAATACATTCTTGGGCATTTCACCGCAGCCTTTTGGTCAGCTCTGTGCGTTGCTATGGTTTCTTTACACAAACCAACCAAACATTTACTGAATGTAAATGGTAAAATAAGTGGAATACAAATTTTCACTAGCCACGTAAGCATCTTTAACTAAACTTTTTCGGAATAATGGCAAAAAATGTAATATTGAGTGCATGTAAATATACTGAATAAGCTGCTTTAGGATAAATTATTATGTTTAGGTATAGCAGAAGCCTGGTCATGTCTCTGTTCCCCCCACACTTTCCTTTTTAATAACTTTAAAAAAGAAGAGATGCAGCCAGCCATCTATGTCTCAGCTTGTTAAAGTTATTTCTACTTTGCTCACTTTATTAAAAAAGGGTCCTTCCACTTTTACCTTTCCTTCCCATAAGGGCTCCGAATGAGTCAGCGTCCAGCAGCAAGGAGAGGTTTATATTTAATCCAGACTTTATTGGTATTTCTGCAAAAGAAAATTGATATCTGAATTTGGGGGGCAGGTAATCCCTTAAGAGATATTAGATCAGTGACTTTATCACTAGGCCACGCAGGCACCTCAATGAAGTCTGATTAAAGACTCAAATTAAATAACTTAAGTCCTAAAAATGTATTTTCACTCAAATGTGTCTGCAAATGTCACACCACAATGAGACATCTTTTTTCAAATTTGTTTGATAGATTGCTGTGAAATTTGGTAAACGCACTCGTGGTCCCCAGAGGATGAACTGGAATCACTTTGTGCCACTGAGCTTTTCTCTAGCGCCATCATCAAGTCATCAGGTTGTTTCCAATACTTTTGTTTCTGACCAAATACCTTCAAGACCAATGACATTCTCATCAGCCTCAGCTGTACTTTGTGTTTAGTGTTAATTAGCATGCTAAAACACTAATATGGTTAGCATAGTAAACATTATAACACTGCTAAACACCAACATGTCAGTATTACCAATGTAAGCATGGTTGCACACTGATGTTAGCATTTATCTCACAGCATATCACAGCCTGATAGAGCTTCAATCGGGGCTGTAGACTCATTATTGATTGAGTCTTTTAAGATACAAGGGAGTTCATAAAAATCTTTCATTGAGTACTGTTATGGACTAATGACGAGTGGACCCTGCCTCTTGCAATGTCAACTGGGATTGGCTCCATCCCACCACCATCCTGCTGAAGAAAACTGCTTGTAGAGAACAGGGTTTTAAACATATTAAACATAGTCTACCTGTGTTTTTTAATTAGAAAAATAAGATTAAGTTATTTAATCTTTGGTTAGGTTTGAGGTTTCTTTATGTACCTGTAATGCCTCAAAAAGTTTCACACAGAACCTTTTTTTTTTTAATGGTTCAACCCAGCACTCTGGGGAACTGTTGTCTGGTTCTATATCAAACCACTTCTGTTTTGAGAGTAGACTCTATGGTTAGCATCTTTGGTAGAAAGCTCACCTCTCTTAGATGGTGTCCGTTCTCATTTCTCATATTCCACTAATATTCCTGTTTACATGTAGCCAGGTAAAACAGTTTTTTTTGTTGGACCATTAAAAAGCACAGCGTCCCCATTGATTCCCTCAATCAGCTTTATGAAAAGGTTGGTGTAGCAATGTTTGCACGTATTCAAAAAACCTGTTGATAGCCAATGTTTAAAATTGATTCTTCTTCTTATCGGGTCTCCAGCCTTGCAAACTGTTAGTTGGTTGGTTTGTTTACAGAAACCATGGCATCGCACAAAGAAGACCATAAGCCTGCGGGAATAACCCCAATTAGGACGCATAATTTGAATGCAATGTATAACAAAACGTACAGTACATCTAATAACGCCTGTTAACTTGATGTGGGCCATTGCATCTCTATACAGAGACACAACAAGCAGGTAAAGAAAGACAAAATATAATTTTTTCAGTTTTCTGGGTGAGCAGCAGTTAAAATAACAAGCAGGATAGAAGAATTTTGCGCCTTGTCCAATGACAGGATTGACAATGACAGCTACGCTCATTATTGTTAGTGCAAAGACAAGTTAAAGTCCAATAAGTTATTATTTAAACCGTAAGAATTTGTCCCAGTCCAGGATAGGAAGTTACCTGATGAAGATGATTAAGCCACTGACAAATTTGTTCAAATTTGATTCATTCAATAAATTAATATTTCTTGTCTTAAATCCACCAGCCATTTTTATATACCAACATTTTCAGCATCCTGAGCCTTTTTGGTAAGGTAACTAGGATTAACCAACTAGGACTGTAATTTCATTTTTACCCAAGAAGAACTTACACGTCACATATAAATCAAATCCCATGTTAACATGCTAAAACATAACCATAACTGTCTACTTTAGTCTCTACACCAGCTAAAAAAAGTTATCAAAAGGTGAAGCAAGACAGAATATGAAACATTATGACATGGCAAAAGACAAAAAAAACTGAAATGGAAAACTTGATCAAAAAAAATCTAAATGGCAGACAGGGTATAGATGGACAAAGCAGCCAAGTAAAGAAAAGAATGGAGTGAAACATGAGAGAAAAGACTTAGACTAAGAAGAATAATAGTCTTTCATTAGTGAGCATTAATTGATGTTTTAACCTCATGTCAGCCATTTTAATACCATTCTGAGCCACTGTGGCGATAGATGAAAGAACAAGGATATGGAAGTCAGAGGTAAATGGAAGAAATTGGGGTTTGGACAAGCATTTGGAATGTAAATTGCACTTTAACAGAACAACATGTCATAGTCTCACAGATAAGAGACGGTAAAATTGCCTTGTCAACACCACACAGTTTTGACAACCTGCACATGTATTTATTAGGTATTACTGCTTAATTTGCTACTTTATTAACTCCTGCTTGATGTTCTTTCTGTTTCATCCCACCGACCTCAATTACCGTATTGAATACAAGACGACCCAGACAATCCCCTCTTAATAAGACTTTTTTTATGTAAAAATACTTTATAAGACCAAATCCTGTTTTTATGAAGTAAATATTTTTATTTTTTTGAAAATAAGGTTAATGAAAAACCTATGAAATAAACAGATGCAGGCTGTTTTTAAGTAAAATCCTTTTTTTAATAAAGAGGAAATTGTCACACAGGCCGTTCATAAAGGGTATGGGGTGGGGATCACCAGTGATCAACTATAATATTGTGTCTTAGGTAGAAAGGTGTGTGTTTCATGCAATTAAAAGAAATAACTAATTTGGTGTGTGTTCTGCTTTAAAAAATTGTGACTAATTTGTCTAATTGTCCTAATGTACACATTACAGTAAAGGAAAAAAACAGTTTAATTTGCATTTTCTGTTGCCAATTTTAAGGAAATTTGTCCTACTTTAGTGATTGGGTCCAATGTGGTATTAATGTAGACCAAAAACACACCACAGCTTATCTTCATGACATATTAAAGGATCCTTATAGTTTATTTATCAGTTTACAGTTTAACTTGTCTCTGATTTTCGTAGTTTCTGACATTCATCATTTCTACCAGCTAGAGTTGTGTGTTGTTATTGCATATATTAGTAATTAATTACACACACACACACACACACACACACACACACACACACGCACTCTCACACAACAGCATGCAAACTGTTTTCTTAATAGACTTGACAATCTCCATTTCTCCATCGTCAGTAACATTTTAGTGGACCAGAGAGCTCTTCCTAATGTCTTTTATAAATTGGTGCTTTATTTATGAGCTTGCCATCATCAGAACAATGAGCCTTTCAATAACACAGCACAGGTAATTACCATAAAACAATGGCCATTATCTGGTTGGTAATGTTAAGATATGCACGCGGGGACCATGGTATTAGCTTATGCACAGAAGATGTGGGCCTGATTGAGTCTGGGAAGAATTTTCTGTTTGGCTTGGTTCATGGCTTTATTTAAGCTGTTCGGGAAGGAAATACTTCAGGGGTAATTACACGTTAAGATACGTTAAGGGGGTGAAATGCGGTAAAAGGAGGCTGTAGTGAGAAATGTAAGGAAAAAGTTGACTTATACGATCTCACCTAACTACAAAAAACGTTCAAGTTTACAAGGTTTGTTTATTGCAATTTTACAACACAGGATTGTACAACTAAATGTGACTTGTAGTTCCTGCCCGTATAATGAAATAATCACTTTTTCTGGGATTTGGGTTGTCACTTTTGTGTCCCTGGTACTTACACACACATACAAACTTGGAACAAAACACTAATACAATAGATACCTTATTTATTGACATTGATTGATTTCAATGTTGGTCGATCCAACACCATAGATTCTTTTGTAACTTAAAATGTTTTCAAAATTGTTTCAGTGGTTCATTAACTCGTTGGAATGAGACATAACAATAATGGTAACAATTCCCCTCCCAAGCTATAAGGGGAACAAAGACGAAAAGTGCTTTTGTGCCTACAACAAAGGTGCTGGTTGACAAGTAGCTAATGCTAATGCGCTAATGTAATTCTTAGTGGGCCCATTTATTTTTTAGTATAGTTTTGACCACGGTTGACAACTCTGTCTTCTGCCTCAGTCTCCCGGCGCTGCAAGTCTTCAGTTGGGATGAGAGCTGACAACAGCCCCGTTGACACATCCACAGTCAGCCCCCAGCCAGCTATAGGCCATCCACTATCATTACAGCCCCGGTCCACGGACACATCCGTTCCACAGTCAGCCCCCCAGCCAGCTAGCAACCATCCCGGTCAGCACTTAACTCTGGTGCTAAGGACGCTAACGGCAGTTTACTGAACCATTGGAAAACAGACCCAGGCACCCGAGTCAGAAGAGCGGCCACTCATAACGATAGCTACACCTCTGTTAGCATTACCGGTGGCCCCTCTTTCGCTTTTAGCTGTCTGTACAGTTAGCAAAATTTACCAGACAAAACAGTAATAAGGCACAAAACAGGACTACTTGTAAGTTAAAGATGTGGTAGAATCGGATCAGGACGATAACTGGGAGTTGGAAGGGGTGTGTCACGATTCTGCCTTCTCCCGCTGCAACACAAGTTCATGGAGCAGAGTGTCGCAATTTTGATTTTATTTTCCACGTGGTTACAGCCGTAATAATAATAATAATAATAATAATAATTTTATTAACAATAATTTGTCTTGTTATTTTTATTCACAATCTTATGAAGAAAAACTACACTACCCACAATCCTAAGCAAAACAACAATGTCTTTGATTGGTCCAATTTGCTGTTGCCAATGGAAATGGTTACAGTACCATGTACCTGAACAGCAGAAGTCTATAGTTTAAAAAAAAAACAAATCCACCAAATCTCACAGAGATTAAAGAAAATGAATTGCAGCACAAAATCAAAACCAAAAGAGAGAAAAAAAACACTGCGTTGTTGGCTTCGGGTGGAAATTATGCTTAATGATGTGATTTATTTTACAAACAAAAACAGTGTGTTGCTTCAGCTAATACTAACTTTGGGCCTGAGCGCTGAAGACACTGCTGAGCCAGACCAGGAAGAAAAACAAGACAACGAGGGAAACAAAGAGAGTTAGACTTGCACACCGGACCTGTGGCAGAAACTGACTTAAAACATGAAGTTTGGGAAATTGGATCTCAAGCAGCGACAGGGTCTGATGCAGCATATACTGGATAGTTTTTTAGCAACAGATAAAGAGATTCTAATCAAACTGGACTCTAAGGATGTGATTGACAAGGTTGCAGAGAAAAGCAAACTCCTTCATATCCAACTATGGTCAAACACATTCATTCATTATACATGTTTTATATTTATGTTTTAAATTTGAATTGTGGCTGTGCATTGCTCTTTCCATATTAACATTAAGCCTTTGAGCGTGATGTGCCTTTAGTGGAGCGTATCATGTCGTGGCACCGCAACCTAGTGATCTGCAGACGCTTTACGATGTTAAACTGTTGTCGGCACATTTTTGCTTTATATGTCAACATTTGTGTGAGGTAGACATAAAATGGCATGACTATAATTTGACTTATTTAGCGGCTGGCTCTCTGCGTTGTGACGTTACTACGCTACGGTTTGTTGAAGTTTATACGTTACCATGACAATGGTACAGATTAAAAAGGCCAGGGTTGTTTTTTGATCCCAGTCCGTCACTGGTTGTAGCAGTGTTTTGCCATTGAGAACGATGTGGTTAAACGCTAGTAGCGCTAGCTTCTAGCTAGTAGTGTAGTACCCAGCTACTGCGCATGCGTGACTCCCAACAAAGATTGGATAGAAGTGTGATGTCTCACTCTGTAGCTAAAACAGAGAGCTCAACACACAAAGTGAAATGAGGAGCTGCCACAATGTGCAATACAACGAAAATTGTTTTTTGGAAAATGAATCCTTGTAAAAATATTCTGGTATAACCTTATAATACAATTATGAACCTGAAAATGAGCATAGTATGGGAACTTTAATGCAACAAGGAAAAATACATACTTCTATATTGATTTCCAAACAGCAGCAGGGTGGACAGGCTGTTACTAGGATGGGTATTGTCTTTTAGTAGTAGATAGATTGTTACCAATGGTGTTCTGGGCGGTTTTATTCACCAGCTGCAGAGCCCTTATATCTTGGGCCAGGCACATCCCATGCCATTGCACTCAGGATGTTTTCTATTGCTCTGCTGTTAAAAAGGGTGGTTTTGCCTTCTTAAGAAATACAGTAATTCTATGCATTTTCCCACCAGGATGGAGATGTGACATGACCAGGTTCTCTGTGATGCTGATTCCCACAAACTTAAAACTGTTCCCTTGCTCCACCTCATCTCCTGTGATGTTGACATACGTGTGTTTTTTCACTTACCTCGCACAGCAGCTGGATTCTCGTAACATCACAAGATGATTTAAGGATCGCAGGATTTCATTTTACACAATCCATCTTTTCAGGCTCCTAGTGATGCATTTGCATCCAGACCAGAATTGGCTGGCAAATAAGGTGTGGTGGTTTTCTACCCAAATAAAGGGCCAGGAAGAAAAAGTAAATCTCAACTTTTTCCATACTATCTCTAATTGTTCAAAAATCTCATGATCCACATATTGACTTTAACACTCTATACATTTATTGTCACGAATATCCACTGGCAGAGTCTAAAACAAATAAGGCAGCCTCGTAAGGACAATCAACCCCAAACAGGGTAGCTCCACCTGTCCAAATCCTTTATAACTTGGGTAAGCAAAGAATCATCACCATATTTTTTTTTAGGCTTGTTAGGTCCTTATCCAAACTAATCACCTAATGGTATATTTATCTCTCAACTGTTACCTTTAATATAATGAGGGCTGAGTGGAGGGCAGTATATACAGCATCATCTGTGGATCTGGTAACTCTGTTTGCAAACTGGGAAGGGTTCATGCTGTGATGTTGTTTTCGATGTGTTGGAGAACCAGTTTGTCAAAGAACTTGATCAGAATGGGGGAGTGTTACAGGGCGATAGCTGTTTAGACTAGACACTGCAGGCTTTTTAGGTACAGGGACGATGGTGGCTGGACTTAACAATATATTGCCCGACACTTTGACACGTAGACTGTCAGTGCCGGGATAGAACCGTTCTTCTGATTAGTGGATGACATGCTCTTCTTCCTGAGTTACCGCTGCCCAAAATGGCAGCATCTCGGAACATGTGCCAGTCTGTGGATTTCAAACTGTCCTGTAGTACTGTCCACACGTTAACATCTGTCCACACGTTAACTGATTTTTCTAATGGTTTAAGCCTTTTAATCAGCTAGGAGTAAGTAGGCAGGATAATTGTGCAAAGAGTGGGCAGGATAGGTCTTTGTAGCTGCCAGGAATGTTTGTGTGAACATGGTCCAAGGTCTTTCTTATATGTTACAGCTCCTAAGTGTGGACATTTAGTAAGACAATCAGAAGACCTTGTTCTGAAAACCTAGGAGGCCTAGCTAGACCAGCATACTGCTATAGTATTGTGGTGAGAACTAGCAGGCCTAGGTTCTTTAGTAACTCACTGATGTATTGTGGGGGCAATATTGTGTAATGCCTCAAAGTAATTAGTAATGCAGCGGAGTCTTTTTTGAATGAACTGTTAACATGCATCGTCTCAATACCAGCACACAGTGAGCATGCTGGTCATCTCACTTTGAAGGAAAAACAATTGATTGAGGAAAACATTTTTATGTAATTCCTGTCAACATTTTTCTGTGCTAGAGAGGTGGCATTTTGCGAGAGATGAAGCAGTAAAAAAAAAAAAAAAAGAAACACTACAGATGGTTCTGATCCAGAAAGCTTTAGCACATAGAGTAGAGGGAGAGAGGAGCATTTCCAAGGAAGGAGAGCTGATTCACTAATTTGGCAAGGGGAGAACAGTGACATATACTATAGTATATAGTATAGTCCTATACAGGAAAAGAGCCGGCAGGGGTGGAGGAAAGAGATGAGGTTTGGGTTACTTAACCCATGATCACTTGGATACTGGCCATGCTCAGAGTGAGCTCCTTGCCCGGCTGCAGAATTAGCTGATAGGAGGCCAATTCAATTTGGCCAAAGAATAAAGTGAAAGAGAGCAATCAATGAAAGCAAATGTTGGGTGTTAACTATTGTTGCAAAGCTTTGTGAGGCCTGTCAGTTTGTTTATAGTGTGTGATTTAGCTAATTCTGGAGAAGCCAATGACTGTCCAATGTCCCTGTTATATGAGCAAATACATAAATAAATTAAATCTCATCATGCTTCATTAAAATTAGTGTTTTTAATGTTTTTTCTGCACAGGACCTTGTGTTTTCACGCTCTCTAAATTGAAAAATATTCTAATGAAAAATAGATTGTGTGAACTTTTTAATGTGGATGTCCAATCAGTACCGATGGTATATGTAGTCCATTGAAGAGATAAATTCCACAATGTGTGCTATATTAGCTGCTATATTTGTGAGTTCTCCTCAGGAAGCCGTGGCAGCTGTACCTACATGTACCAGGATACATTGCATGGGAGCGCCGACGTCGCTTTGTTCTCTTAGCCTTTTTTAATTAACAAAATAAACTCTGAAAATTTTCAGAATACTCTTCCACAGAAAAATAATAATAAATAATTATAGCAGTTGGTATGATGAACAGCAGCAATTATATTAACAATAAACATAATGGAACTATGACTAGAAATAGTTGTAGCAGTACAGGGTGTAGCAGGGCATAGCAGGGTGTTGAGCTGGACCACAGCGACAGCTGCGACTATGATTTGTGTGCCACCCTAATCCAAGAAAAACTGCAAGGCAAGAAAACATAAGGACTCAGGGGAACAAGCTCCCCGGAGCTAAATTAGTAACAAGCATTTCTGGGACATGAATGCACACAGATGGAAAAAGAGAGGAGCTCAGTGTGTCAAAGGAAGTCCCACAGGGGACAAAACTATAACAGCATAATTAGGAGCTTGTCCAAGGCACACCTGAGCTAGCGCTTTACAAGTTGCTAGATGAATCTGGCCATGAAGAAGACTATCAAGTCTCTTTCACAACTCGGGACAAGATTAATTACTTTGTTAACTCATCATCATCATCATAAAACACACTTTATTCAAACAAGACAAAAACTAAATAAAACTCAACAAAACCGTCTCAGTTAGTCTTTGCCCTGTTTCAACTATCAGCAACTCTGGCCTTGTCAAAATAAATTCTTAATTCACATATTAAGATAATAAGAAAAGATGCCTGAGCCCCAGAGATTGAGTTGAAAAGGAATGCAGGTTTTTAACACCATGTACCACATTCAGAGAGAGGGATAAGGCTGAAAATCCCCAAATTGTCCCTTTATGTTTATTTTAACCCTTGACAGTGATATCCTGCCGATCTTTTATGGTGTAAAGAACTTAAACAGGTGTTTAGTTTTGAATTATATTATACTTAGAGTGAGAGCTGGTAGTTACAATATTCTAATCTTTATTATTTATTTGTTCATTTTGCCGTTTGTAGACTTATACCTAGTAATGCACAAAATGTTCATTATCTTCAGGAGATGTATACATAGGCATGTTTCTTTATTCTAATATGCTTCAGTGAGTTTATATATTTTTTTTAAAGTAAAAAAAATTATAATGAGTCTATGGGAGTAATTTATAGCAGTACGTCTCATCCAGAGGGTGAATACAGGTGCAGCAGCCATGGAGCAACCACGCTACTGGTCATTCATACCAGACCAAATATAACTGCAGCAGTGTATTATAATGAGTAAGGGTGTTTTCTATGTGTTATGAATTTAACTTATAATTTGAAAGAGGAAGAATTTCCTTTCTGAGAAGTTACATTGTCTTGCTTTACGCTAGCTAGGTAGTATGTACAGTAAGTTATACAATGTATTTTTTTATTTGTGAACCTTTATGTAGGTTTTCAATATGTATGCACTACTGATGAATTTGGTTTATATCAATGTGTTTGCAGGCTATGAACATAACATTGACAAAAAATAACAAATATTGAAAGAAATCATCATTGTATAATAAATTCATAACATTACAGAAATATATTCTGCTAGGACCTTATCTGATTTTATAGGAGGCCTATGTATTGCAGACCATGCTCAGCAGAGTTTCTGCAGCTCTCTGACTGCAGGGATTCTACAGGAAGAAGGATGAATAGGACATTGAATAATAGAGTGAGAAGCTGAAATTCCCCAGCATTGGCATACAGGGAGAAGGAATTACTGAGTGAGAAAGTAGAAAAAAAAGCTTAGGGAGGTGTGAGTGTGGAGTATGGACTGGCCTGGTGTATGAAAACTTTGATAGTGGCAGGAAAAGGGCAGCATGGTCAGAGCCACACTCCCCTCCTTGTGCCAACCCCTTTGGGTTACACTTCTCCCCCCCCCTTTGACACACACACACACACACACACACACACACACAATACTGTATAGCTGAATTTTAGTGATGCCCAAGGCAAGATGGTGAAAGGAACTAGTCCAGGCTTCTTTTCAAGATCCTCAGTGTCAGACCCTATAACTTGCCAGCATTCCCCCACCCTACTTAAACAGACACACACACACACACACACACACACACACACACACACACACACACACACACACACACACACACACACACACACACACACACACTCTCCACTGGTAGTAAAGTCTGGGCAAAAAGCCTGGAGAGGGTGGCTGACTAGAGACTGATATAAACTCTGACTACACAGTCTCAGTTTCCCAGAAGGCCTAGCTGCTGCCCCAGACCACCAAGCCCTTCAGCAAACACCCTCCTGTCTATGTAGTTGAGGAAGTCTGACCATCGCTGTCACCATGACTACAAACTACAAAAAGCACCGACAACACCACCGTTAAGGCCAGACGTCCTGCATGTAATACATTCATTTAAATGCCATCAGCTGTGTAAATACAGAGTGAAATGTGATTGCTGCTTACGTTCATATACTTTACACGTCGTTTCCCTGCCCAAATTGAACCACACAACTCCCACAACCAGAGCATATGAAATGTCCACCAGGGAGGAGAAAAAGGACTGTACCTTAAATGAAATGACTGAGATGACTTAACAAGATTTTGGGCTGAAAAGAGGAAGCTTTTGCCTTTCTTAATCTAGCAGGAGCTTTTTAACAGCTTTTCTCATTGGCACACAAAGGGAAGAGTTTTTAATGGTGTTTTAATTAAATCTGGATTTGGCTCGGCTTATGGCGCAAGGCTGTCTCCTCCCTTCGCAAGATTTAACTGTAAAAAAATAAGCAGAGCTTCCGGGGCTAAAAAGTGCAGGGAGGGAATCACCCTACTTCTCACTTGAACTTATAACCTCAGTAAACATTTTTCTAACAAGTTCATGACCTGCATTGCTAGTTTCTAGTCTTCTACAATAATGCATGATGCTTATTTTGTAAATTATTGTCACATTTATTTTAAAATTGACTATAAAGCAGGGGATGCTGTAGGGTACTGGCTACACGCCGACCTGTCAATCAGGACGAGGTCTTATCTATGCACTGTGTACATTAAAATAGTTGTGAACTCTTTTTGGGGTGCTGCCCGTGTTTTTGTCTTAAACTTAAAGACACTTGACTTGTAAAATGTACTTGGAACGTTTTGGTCGCCTAAAAATTTGTTTTGCATTTGGTAGCACCTTGCCAACCAAAGCTGGCTAGCTGGTAACACAAGGAATAGTTTGCAGATTTTCTGTGTACTATCGTACATGTCGATGAACAGCACCAGTACCCGGAGGTCCGTGTTTAGACACCACTGTATTAGCCGTCCTTCTTCAACTTTGTTGTCCGTGTTTACCTGTATATCCATCGCTGTGTATGTACACTGAAAGTAACAAAAAACTAGGTCTGTGCAATTACTTGAATTTCAATTTTGGCTCCCAACGATTGCCAAAATAGTATAATTGAGAAAAAAAACAATTATTTTGCCTTGTTCTGTTTTGCAAGAACCATCTAATTTTGTCTTGTGTTCTAAATGACACGCATGGGCACATCCGCCTCTCCCGAAGCCATAAACTCTATCAACCTATACAGTAAGGGAGGCAAGTGTTGTGCATATCATCCATTTTAAAAACTCAGCGTGAGTAAAGATGGCAGAAGGAGGGCAGCCACAGCAGTGTTTGGTGAGCAAAAAAAGGCAAAACCAACTCTGTTGTCTGGGAACAGTTAACGTTAGCCAACTCTGCGGTGCTGCGGGAGTATGGGGTGAGGGGGTCCCTTCTCAGGGCCATCCAATCTCTGTATGACCAAAGCGAGAGCTGTGTCCGGGTTCTCTGCAGTAAGTCGGACTCGTTCCAGGTGAGGGTTGGCCTCCGCCAGGGCTGCGCTTGATCACCAATCCTGTTTATAATATTTATGGACAGGATATCGAGGCGTAGTCGGGGTGGGGAGGGGCTGCAGTTCGGTGGGCTCAGGATCTCATCGCTGCTTTTCGCAGATGATGTGGTCCTGATGGCCTCATCGGTCTGTGACCTTCAGCACTCACTGGATCGGTTCACAGCCGAGTGTGAAGCGGTTGGGATGAGGATCAGCACCTCTAAATCTGAGGCCATGGTTCTCAGCAGGAAACCGATGGAGTGCTTTCTTCAGGTAGGGAGTGAGTCCTTACCCCAAGTGAAGGAGTTTAAGTACCTTGGGGTCTTGTTCGCGAGTGAGGGGACCATGGGGCGTGAGATTGGTCGGAGAATCGGAGCAGCGGGTGCGGTATTACATTCTGTTTATCGCACCGTTGTGACGAAATGGGAGCTGAGCCGGAAGGCAAAGCTCTCGATCTACCGGGCAATTTTCGTTCCTACCCTCACCTATGGTCATGAAGACTGGGTCATGACCGATAGAACGAGATCCAGGGTACAAGCGGCCGAAATGGGTTTCCTCATGAGGGTGACTGGCGTCTCCCTTAGAGATAGGGTGAGAAGCTCAGTCATCCGAGAGGAGCTCGGAGTAGAGCCGCTGCTCCTTTGCGTTGAAAGGTTCCAGTTGAGGTGGTTCGTGCATCTGGTAAGGATGCCTCCTGGGCGCCTCCCTAGGGAGGTGTTCCAGGCACGTCCAGCTGGGAGGAGGCCTCGGGGAAGACCCAGGACTAGGTGGAGAGATTATATCTCCAACCTGGCCTGGGAACGCCTCGGGATCCCCCAGTCGGAGCTGGTTGATGTGGCCCGGGAAAGGGAAGTTTGGGGCCCCCTACTGGAGCTGCTGCCCCCGCAACCCGATACCAGATAAGCGGATGAAGATGAATGGATGGATGGAACTCTGCAGTCCCTTTTTCCAGCTTAGTGGGGGTGCATAGGCCTACCTCTCAGAACCAACATGAAAAAACAGTAATGTTCCCTCAGTTTTTAGTTTAGTTGTTAACCCTTGTTGTTGTCTTCCTGTCAAAATTAAAAATCAACACTTTTGTTGACACTTTACCGATGTTTTTAACCTTAATTTCATCACTTTTGAAACCCTTTTTCAATATTTGTCTTTTTTTAAATTTTCAACACTATGTAACAACCTATTAACTTTAGTTTCACAGTTGTTTTTGGAATTTATGGCAAACAAACCTCATTTATAGGAAACCTAAAATACCTAATATTTGAGTTAGAAAAGCAGAAATTAGTTATTATAATAGAGTTATTTAGGCTAAAATTAAAGGAATGTATGTTGATTGATAACCACTGACTGGAATATGTCAACTTTTACTCAATAATATTTCAAAACCATTTCAATTTTGTTTTTAAAAATGCTATGAAATTGAATACGACACCCCAAAATGAAGGAAAGTAAGTTTGTACTTGCCAAAGAGCGTTGTGTGGAATCAATTATGTTATTTTGGGTAATTACAATTGGGTAGTGAAAAAAAACATTGGTATAGGAAAACGGGTCAATTTGAATAGAGGACAACATGAGGGTTAAACTATATGTAAATGAGCAGGGACGTTAAATCCCGTTTCACATAAAATTATTCTAAGGTACCGTCTATTGTTTTTTTAATTAGTAAATAAGCCCATTGAGGGCAACTTTGTTGTTTATCTTGGCACATTTAGTAATGAAAGTAAGCTAGTAGTGGTCATAGTGAGTGAAAATGTGATGTGAGATGCACATTGTGTTATGTATCTGGAATTGTTCATTAGCTGTGTAACGTGTAATATCTGTAAAAGCAGTTAGTAAAACAGATTTTATTCTGATCCAAAGACTCTTTCTGTGAGACAAAGAACACTAAAAGATTATACACAGGACACTATCCATTATATCCAAAGATTAATAAGTAGTCGTGTTAAATATATCTGATTTTGTTTTTGAAATGACTCAGCCTTGTTGTAACTCTTTTTTTCCATCTACTATATTCTTTCACCCTGCCTGTCCTTTTGGTTTGGAGTATTCACTTGCTCTCTCTGATGGCCCATGCAGGCCATACATAGAGCGTAGACACTCAGACATCAAGGTTATTGCCTCTCCCCTCTCAGCATCCTTTAATGCTTCAGAGAGGAGGAATGGGGCAAAGTAAAGGCAGAGGACACCTTGTTTACTTACATGTGGATAAAGGCTGATGGGGACTGCTGCTGAAAGAGACCAGTGCTGCCTCACCAGAGGCAGTTACACAGTTCATGTGGCGTGCAGGACGAAGTATGAATGGATCTGTCGTGGAGATTTGACTTTGAAGAAACTAAAGATTTTCATTAAAAGCCCTCATCTGCATGGCTGGGGGTATCATTGGGATTTCCATCTCTGAACAAGAAGCCTTTCAAAGAAATAAAGAGCCCCGAAACCCCAGACAATCAGGGAAAGATTGCATAATGCTCATTTAACGTCTGGCTAGGATATTTGACTCTGATTTGGCTCCTCTTTAACCCGCAGAAAAAGACGGGAAAAAAAAGGATTTGGGCTAATCCTCTTAGCCCGATGCTATATCTCCTTCTGCCGACTGGAAGACCAATGTAAGCTCAGGCATTTGGACCCCCGACTGAGCCAAGCAGAGCTCCCCCTCAGCATATTTTGTTTGGGAAATGGATAGGGATGGCTTCCTGGTGACTTGTTGGATGAGGAGCTTTTCCCATTTGCCTGCACCGTTTGTGATCGTACCCGTGGTCCGAGACATGACAGCCCATGACAGTGTGATCATAAACTGCCCAGTTATTCCTTGCTGCCTCTGGTCCTTCTATCTTTCTTGCTGTGACACTTTTTCCAACAACTGTCTTGTCTTTGTTCGTTCGGTATAACCTTAAATGTACTGTATTTATAAAGCGCTTTTCTAGTCTTAACGACTACTCAAAGTGCTTTTACATAATACAGGCACCATTCACACACATTCATACACACTGGCTGAGGCTGCCGTATAAGGTACCACCTGCTCATCAGATAAACACTCACACACATTTACACTCCGATGCGCAGCATCAGGGGCACCTCAGGTTTCAGTGTCTTGCCCAAGGACACTTCGACATGAGACTACAGGGCCTGGGATTGAACCACCAACCTTCCAATTGGCAGGCAACCGCTCTACCACTAAGCAACAGCCACCACTTAAAAGGGAAGGAACTTGGACAATAGGCCTGCACGATATTGGAAAAATCTGACATTGCGAAATTTTTTCCCCCTGCAATAAACATTGCGATATGAAAAAAAGTAATTTTTAAAAGATTACATAAATATTTCTATTTGGAAATAATGAATCATTCTTGACTACTGCTGTGATTTTGTAGGGGAGTGCATTTACATAGGAGAAAAAAATGAAAAAGGATCTTTTCTCATGTGACCCATTCTTTGTTAAACTTTAATGCTTTACAAACACCAAAGCAAGTAAGCGCTGTGACTTACGTTACTCTTCTACTGTGATTTTGGAGAAGGAAATTAGGTAGAAATACGCTGGTTGACTAGCATGACAACATTGTATTCATATGATAATCAATCCAGGCTAACATGAATGACAGTGACGGCATGTTGCTTTCTCTAAATTCCAGGTTGTGTTCTACTAGCGGGGCCAGCTTGTTAGTTTGATAAATTCATGCACACTAGGAACAAACTCTGTGAATCCAAGAACAATTAAATCAGTGTAAATGAGTTATATCAGACACAGACTTCTATCGTAGATTAGTGTTACGTTTCCAGTGTCGCGGCTACGAACTGTGACGTTAGTTGGGACAGATGGACCCCTTGGTTCTTTAGGCTAACTATATTTGCTTTAGCCTGGCTGGTAGCAGCTTTCTGCGGGGGGAAATGGCCAGGAGAATTTGTGATTATGTGTCATTAATCAGGTGATTTAGTTTGTATTTGCAGCAAACATAATACACTGACTGCTATAGCTTCACTGACTACCCATCAAAAACTATGTGCATCACTGTGTAAGCGGCAGCTGCTGCCCACCGTACTTTTCTACACACAGAGAGCCTTACTTCTCATGGTCTGTTGGACTAACGTCACATACACATGCTGCCCACATGGCTACCTGTCTTAAAGGTGAAGGGTCGAATGGTAACAGTCACGTAAAAGGATAGGGGTGAAAGTTTACTTTTCTATCAAACAGCAAAAAAGGAACATTGCATTGTCCTGCGATGTGACTATTGCATATGCGCACATTGCAGGTCGATGCTAAAACACAATATCCTTCAGCCCTATCGAACGTCACTTGGGAGTTCAGAATAGAACCATTTCACGTTGAAAAGGAGCCAGTTGAGGTTGTTCAGAAATATGATCAGGATGCCTTCCATGCGCCTCCCTTTGCCCGACATCACTCCAGAACAAGCTGGAGGGATTATATATCCCATCTGGCTTGGGAATGCCTCTTGAACTTCCTCGCTTAGCTTGCTGACACTCTGACCTAGCATGGAATAAGCGGGGAGGGATGGATGGATAGATGGATGGTATGACTTAACAGAAAAGGCCAAGCTGTACACAAAAGCTCATTTTCAGATTATTAAAAGTATATTGAGAAAGAATGCTGAGGTTTCATGATGGTTCACTCTTCTTTCACTCTGTCCATTTCCTTTCCTCTTTCTTCTCTTAGCTCTCTCCATCTCTCTGTGACAGCTAATTCATTCATTTTATCTAACAGATGTGGCCTTTTAATATAACGGATTTCACCATAACTCACACTCATATAACAAGGCTACCGTCAATGCAAGACCTTGAAAAGAGATATAACAAGAATGAAGGTCTGGTTGAGATCAATCAAAGAGGTTAATTCATTAAAAACAAATCAGTCAGTGTAACGGAGGGTTTACGTTGGGGGCAGAAGCACCCCAGGGCCCTGTAAGGTGTCCAAAGACAGGCGAGCAGCCGTATGGCTGCCAAAAGAGCATTTCTCCACGCTGGTCATCAAGCGATTTCTGCTCCTCTGCTGCTTTCTAATCACATGTAGAGCTAATCTCGCTCTCGTGTGTGTGTGTGTGTGTGTGTGTGGTCCGGATCATCGGAATTACATTTTCAGGCTAATTGGCTGACATTTGACGCTTGGCTCTAGTGCCGGATGTCCCTCACCTTCTGCTCTCAGTGGGTTGTCCTTCTCAAACTCTGTTGGCTTCTGGAAACCACAAACTTCAAGCTTGCAATCTACATACTGAAAATGGCAAGTTTTGAAGAAAATATGGATTGTGTAACAAGGCAGGCAGGCTTGGTTCTTTCCGGGAATGATTGTATGGATTTACAAAGAATATGTACACTCTAACTGAAATGTTTTGGAACCAATAGGCAGCATTGGCAAGCAGGGGATGCATAATTTAGCATATGAGAACCATAATTTATCAGTTTGTTTTCTTGCCGGAAATAGCCTAGACGCCGAAAGGATCGCTCCATATCACGAGCCGTTCACGAAGCAGTGAATGGTGATCAGAGCTCAGTGTTATTACATTCCTCTGCATTGCTTTACCCAACCACTTGATGTGGGCATTCCTGTTGTTTTTCCTCACAAACCCGCTAAACTAACCTAACTAGCTCCTTTGTGGGGTTTTAATCACTCCAGTTGCTAAAGGTCTGTTGTTAATGTTAGTCTTCACTGCTTCAAAACCTTTGTCTTTTATCAAGCTTTGTTAAACATCCATGTATCATCCACACAAACACTATTTGTATTTCTTTCTCTTGATGATGTTCATTTCAATGTGAAGAAGAATGTAGGATAACTTAACTTAGCTTATGTAAAACAAAATGATTGCACACATGCCCAAATGGCACAAAAAGAAATATAATTATGACAAATCCTATCCCTCTGCGTGCTGCAGATCTTTCCTCCGCATTATAAAGCTCTGGCACATTCTGACAGCTTGTTTACTTCTCTTTACAAGCTCAAAGTCAGTTTTTACACTGATACAGCATGAAGGAAATGACACTGGACACTGATATGACAGTGACTTGGCATATAGCCTGGGCAACAACATGCAATTGTAGTAATTGTAAACTGTATACGTATACCCACTGCTTATGTTACAGGTCTCAGATTGAGACGCTGTAGGCAGATATGATGTCCTGTGTAACAGGAGAAAATATTAGCAGGAGA
>NC_048425.1:16782343-16801834 GCF_013103735.1 Etheostoma cragini | reverse complement strand
TGCAGCAGTAAAGTGTTAACGAGCAGTTGGACAGGTGTACCTAATAAAGTGGCCGGTGAGTGTGTATATATATATATACGCTGTATATATGTAAATAAATATTTTAAGTTGCTTTGGATATAAGCGTCAGCTAAATGACATGTAATGTACCCAATGAAGGGATGATTAAAGTACTAACCCGACACCTCACAGACCGCTGCCATTTATTATCATTATAGCTGCCATTTATTATCATTGCCATTTATTATCATTATAGCTGTATCACTGGTTATTAGTAGACAGTAATACAGTTACAGTCCAGCCTTTCCCTTAACATGATGTAAAATGACTATGAATCTTAATATGAGAGGGCATTAACCCACAACAATCCACCTCTACTTTAGGTTATTGCATGTGTCAAGTCAGAAGTGTGTGTGTGTGTGTGTGTGTGTGTGTGTGTGTGTGTGTGTGTGTGTGTGTGTATAAGGAAAGGTAGAGAAATATACATTCTTTTTCTGTTACAGCTTTGTTCTGTATGCGTAAGAGAGTGTTAACAGTTCTTTTAGCAAGAAACAAAACTGTGACCACCTGTGTCACCAAATATTTAACACCAAACTTTGGTGCAAACACTTGTGACATGTAAAAATTATTTGTTTTTTTCTTTCTTTTTTTAGAAGAAGAATATTTAGAAGTAATTGTGTGTGTTTTAAGTAAAGCAGTCTCCCACCCCCGGTAGATCGTCTAATGAGCCTTTAGAACTACACCTTGGCCTTAACTCTGCTTTCTTTCTTCCCCAGTTTTTCAAGCCTCAGACCATGGGACAGTTCCGTCCCTTGAAATGTTTTTGCAAAATCAATAGGGCTGAACAATATTGTGTTTTAGCATCCACATTGCGATGTGCACATGCGTAGTAGTCACTTCGAAGGACGTTACGATGTTGACGCCAAAGCTTTTTTGCTGCTTGATAGAAAAGTGAACTTCCACCGTTCTCCTTTTACATGATTATTACCCGCAACCCTTCCCCTTTGAGACAGGTACCCATGTGGGCAGCGTGTGTATGCAACATTTGTCCGATGGGGGTTATTTTTATGGGAAGTGAGGCTCTCACAATTGTTCTTGGATAACCTGAGCTTGTTGCTAGTGCGCGTGACATGCAGGTCTGATCAATTTATCAAACTAACGAGCTGGCCCCGCTAGTTGACCACAACCTGACTTTTAGAGGAAGCAACATGCAATCACTGTCATTCACGTTAGCCTGGATTGATTATTATATGATTACAATAGTATCATGCTAGTCAACCGATGTGTTTTTACCAGATTTTCTTCTCCAAAATCACTGTAGAAGAGTAACGTTAGTCACAGCGCTTACTTGCTTTGGTGTTTGTAAAGCATTAAAATTTAACAAAGAATGGGTCACATGAGAAAAGATCCTTTTTCATTTTTTTCTTCTATGTAGTTGCACTCCCCTACAAAATCACCGCAGTAGTCGAGAATGATTTAATATTTCCAAATAGATCTATTTATGTTTTCTTTAAAAAATTACTTTTTATGTTTTCATATTGCAGGGAAAAGAAATATCGCAATGTAAGATATTTCCATTATCGTGCAGCCCTAAAAATCAATTAATTCCAATGGAACTTAGAGGCAGCTGGAGAATTAGATGTACATGTTTTGCGTAGAGTTAAACATTGGTGACATCTGATACAGACTTTTGCGACCAATAGCAAAAGTGTATGTGGACATTGCTGATTTTTAAAGGTAACAAAGTGAAGGTTTGCAGTTCTGAGAGTAGGGGAGTTGATGCATAGGCAGAGTTTGACATCTGAGCCGGGGGGGCAAAAACAACAAATAAAACTCATTGTAGCAGCTGAGACTAGAGGCCTGTACTACAAAGAAAGATCCACAGGCCCTGTATTTCTTTCATTTACCCGGCTTCACAATGTGTTCAATCAACCCGGGGTTCATAATCCAGTGACACGCGCACTCACATAAAAAGGGCGGTGTTTGCACAGCCTGAACAGTCACATACATCTACTAGAGACGCATATTTAACATAAAAGCAAACTATAATTCTACATAAATATGAAGAACATAGACATGGTTTTACAAGCTAAATGCAATACAGTTGCTGCTTCCTAACAGGAAGGAAAGCTGGCAAAAATAACTGACGCTGTAAATGCGTTAATCAACGATAACCTCAACAATATCAATTGATAACGCTTATCAATATCACTTCCCCATCAGTCAGGACTGAGATCTGACCATAATTACACTTGTCCTTTCGAATAAACTGTCGTTGCTTTAGTCTATTATTTCAGTTGCACCCCTGACAGTGATAAGTGATCCTGAGACTAAATAAAATATAAAAAACATAATTCAAACAGTGTGCAACACACAACTCAAGTAGCTGACATATAGCCTATACGTAATTCTCTCTGCTTAATATCGATATCCTTCATAAAAATACCCATCGGGGAATGTTAATGGGGTTGTCTGTCTCTAAATGTTTTAACTTTTATGCGTCTCTCTCTCTCTGTCTTTCTCTCTCTCTCTCCGTGTACAGAGCTCCACCTGATCTTGTAAGAATTGTGACGCCTTTATCAACCAAGTAATGATTAGTTGGTAGGCGGTAACAAGTGATCCACCGTTGCATTACGCAAAACCCTGGGTTGAAGCTGAAATAACCTTGTTAACGCGAAATCTTGCTTCGTAGTACAGGCCTCTGGTCTATCACTTGAGAAACACAGCACAAGCACATATGGACAAAACAAACTTACTAAATAAACATGAGTTTATTTTTAAAACAGATTTTAAAGTACATTGCAACAATTTAACAATTCGCCCTCATGAAATCCAATTGCGGCATGGCTGTCTTGGAATGCAGTAGACACATGGTGCCGGAATTCCCCAACAGTTAAATTCTACAACAGTCTGTTGAGATGCCTCAGGTGAGATGGTCTCAGGTCAGAGCCATATTTTTTTTACTAAAGCAGTATATGAAATTAGATGTATTACCTACCACCATTTGGTTGTTTTGTGTTATTTAAAATGTTTGAAAAATATCTGGTCATGCCAGAAATAATTATTCCAGTCATTTTTGAAATGATGTAATTACCCATTTCAGCCACCAACTCTGTTTCAGCAAACTCTGCGTTTGAGTTGACATAACTGTCAACTACGGGGACGAAGTATACAAAGTAACAGAGAGAGAGAAGCACCAGGAGCTGTTGTGACGGACAAGTGCTAGCCCTCATAGTTTGCAAGCTACAGCAGTTTACCAGCTAGTCTCAAAGCTTTTGGCCCCACCTATTTTGCCTCTCTGAGCATGTGAGTGTCGTTTAAAGATTAAAAAAAAGTGAATTATTTAAAAAATGCTTTGCATTATCAGGAAGCTGAAGTTGCCAGCGTGTCCTCTTTCAGTGATTGATCTGTCTATATATGAAACTATTCTCAGTTTACTTTGCTTATGAGAAGCTAGATTTATTCCCACAATTATCGTCAGTTGTACCTTTTTTGTATGTTTTGTAAGGATCCACAGATATTGATTGGTAGCACACATGTACTCTATTTAAATGCCATAAATGAATATTTCCTGATCTTTAGGTGGTGCAATAAAATAAAGATCAGGGAGTCACCAAAAATCAATCGTTGCAATCTGTCCAGCATTTACAGAAATATCTTTTTCTGTGGGAAAGAGGGACGAAACACCTGACAGACATCGCCACCCTTGCTTTATTCTTGCTTGCAACAGAACTCAAACGTTCCTTCCAATTGGATATCCAAATGGCTTTTTTTAAAACACTCTCCGACCTACAATACCTTTAAACCCCTCCCCTGCGCTCAGCCTTTTTTGGCTATGTGCCAGCAGCTTGGCTTCCTACGTAGCCTGAATCACTATATTGTCCCCAGAGCCGAAGTGTTCAACTCTCAGCGACCTCTTCCAACACACTTCCATCTAGAACCTAATCCAATCAGACACCTCGGGCATGTCAACCCACAGCCCTCTCACCTTGCACTCAGCACAGACCCATACAGCCTCCCTTGTGGGTGCTGTCTGTCAACCGCTCTGTGAAAGGCTTATTCCAAGGCTACAGAAAGCCTCTTGAGCGCTAACTAAGAGAGGCAGAGCAATGGAGAGGGCACTCGGACAGGGAGAGAGACTGTCTATATGTGTGTGTGTGTTCATGTGTTTCTATACTCTTAAGGCTAGGACAAATATCGAACAGTTCCAAACACAAGCATGGGTAACTCAGTAGGTTGTGTGCGTGTGCGTGTATGTGTGTGTGTGTGTGTGTGTCTGCACGTGTGTGTGCCTGTCAGGCGGGGACAGGACAGTGTGTATAGCAGCTGTGGATCTGCTGAGGTAAGGGTATGTTGGAGTTATCTTTGAAATTTAGTGGACACTCCATGGGGAACTGTGAGTGATAGAGTTCAGGGACTGAGTCCGACTGCCAAGCTTATAATGAAAACCAAACCCTACCATCAGATTCAGATAAAGAAGACCTCAGTTTAAGCTTTCTGACACACTGTAGTAGAATTGAAATAGGTTCAGTGCATGTTTGAGTGTGACAAGTGCTGCTCAAAGAAGGAATTAGGAGATAAAATACTGATCAAAACGGTGTAGTTAAATAAGTATTAATGTTGCCATGGGTAATAGAAATAAGCTTGGGATTATTTAAGACATCTTTCCACTATGACCTCTCAGAAGACGTATTATTTACTAATTGTTAGCACAGAACTACTGTTTTTTACTGCTGTATTTGCTTGGTCTTGTGGGTTTTAGTTTGCATTAAGATTGATCAGTATCTGCTATTCAAGAACAGTATTAGTTTGCATTAAGTCCAAAATGACTGTCCATTTTATTGATTGTTTAAAACGATCGCGCCAATTTAACCAATCACAGTGACTTTGGTGCGACTCGCAGTTTTGACGAATAACCAACTTGACGAGTTTACCCCGACTTCAACCAATTCCAGCAGTCCCACTTGCCAGACTTTGCATCAGTATGTGACTCTGAGAGCCAATGATCAAGCAGGAGTGAAAACGGGTTGGCTTCATTGAACATCTACATTCCCCAACAAAATGTACAGTGAAAGACCTTGTAAAACATTTGTGACCGTCCTGCCAACCTGTATATATTTTAACATCAATGCACACAGTAACGATTTTTCACTGTAAACTCGCTAAAAGCTGCTGTTTCAATCCTGTCTCCATTCTGCAGCGGGCAGCGGGGCTGCTCAGTTCCCCTCGCAACTGACGCAGGCACCCACAGAAACACACACAGTGGATGTAGGAAAAACCAGAGACGAGACGTACAGGATGACCTAAATTAACGGACAGCTATGCTCATTATTGTTAGTGCAATGATAAATTAAAATCCAATAAGTCCTTTATCAAATCGTATGAATGTGTTTCCCACCGCAAACCCACAAATTTAATTAAAAACTCACTAACAATGTAAAGCTAAACTAGCCACTGACACGTATGTTCAAATTTGATTCGTTCAATGAAGTATAATTTTTTCGTCTTAAAGGCCCGTCCTTAGCCTTTTTGGTAAGGTTACTAGGAAAACTCAGCCAAGAGTTTTTTATTCTTCCCAAATCAAATTTATTTTTATTTTTAATTTGTAAGAACTATACAAAAAAAAATTTGAAATTTTGGGCCGCAATAATCTCAAAAGGCTGCAAAATCCTGGAGACGCTGACAAAAGTTAAAAAAAAATACAACATCCCGTTAGTAACTAAACAATCTAAGAACATATAAGCAAAATAACAGACTGAAGTGCTGAATGGCATTAAAGCTCTCCTGAAGGTTTGTTATCACAGTATCTAATGAGGATACGGTTGTGTATAGGATGGTGTTGTCTGCATATAAGTGGGTTTGAAAAATTGCCGACAGCAAGAGCCACATCATTGATATATAGAGAGAAAAGAGTCGGCCCGAGAATTGAACTTTGTGGCACCCTTATAGAGACATCCAGAGGTCTCGACAGCAGGCCCCTGACCTGGATCCTATCAGAAAAATAGTTATTGAGCCATGCAAGGATTCTATAAAAGAACCCAAGGTTGTTGAGTCTGTCAATAAAAATACGATGGTTCAGAGAGTCAAAATTCTTGGAATGATCAGACGGCTAGACAACAACGTTATTTGTCAATGGCGGCTGTGATGTAATTTATGACCTTAAGGGTGACCGTGATGCAACAGAAGCCAGATTGCGTAGCGGAAAGGACACAATGGTGTTCAAGATGTTTGGAAATCTGTTTATTGACCAAGCTTTGGAAGACTTTCAGAAAACTCGTTAATATAGATATGGGTCTATAGCTGTTTGGGTAGGGGGTGTCTTCCCCTTTGAAAAGAGGGATGACTGCGGCGGATTTCCAATCTCCTGGAATTACAGAAGATCCAGGTTGTCTAGCCCAGCTGATTTGTATAGATCCAGAATTTACAATCCTCTCAGGTATGGGGGGAAGGAGAAGTGTGGTGGGGGGTGCAGATGTGTAGCTGTGTGATTGTAAAGCAGTTTACTGGGGGGCCTGCCGCCAAATGGAAACCATGACCGGCTTCAGCAAAATGCTTTTTAAATTATCTAATATCATAGACTTATCGGTAGTGATGATATTACCTATTTTATGGCCCGTGGGCAGCTGGGAGGGGGTGTCCTTGTTCTCCACCGTTTTAACAGTGTCCCAGAACTTTTTTGAGTTGGTACTGCAAGATGCGAATTTTTTGAAGTTTGAAGTAGCAAGCCATAGGTAGGCAACCGTAACTGCCCGGGTGAACCGGTTCATGGCCTCTTTAACCCTTGTGTTTTGTCTTCCCATCAAAATCTGCACTTTTTAATGGCTTTTTATCGTTGTTTTAAACTTAATCTTACGTTTTTTCCCCGACACTCATGACGCTTTTTTTCAATGTTTGTCTCTTTTTTTGTTACTAACTTATTAACTTTACTTTTACAGTTACTTTTGGAATTTATGGTCAATAAACCTTATTTATAGGAACTTATACCTATGTTTGACTTAGAAAAGCAGAAATTAGGAATTATTTAGACTAAAATTAAAGGAATGTATGTTGATGGATAATCACAGACTAGAATATGTCAACTTTTACTCAATACTATTTCAAAACCACTTCCATTTGTTTTTTCAAATGCTATAAAATTGAATAAGGCACTCCAAAATTAATGAAAGTAGAGATTTGTACTTGCCAAAGAGCGATGTGTGGAATCATTCATGTTATTTTGAGTAATTACAATTGGGTAGTTAAAAAGAACATTGGTATAGGAAAACGGGTCAATTTAACCCGAGGACAACATGAGGGTTAAAGAGTTGCATGTCACAGGTGTCGCACGAGGCAAACGTTGTTTGCCACAGGATGTTTTTATGTATGTTGAGGCTAGTCAACTCTGTGGTGAACCAGGAGCTGTATCTATTTTTGGTTCTGAACTTTTTAAATGGGGCATGCTTATTCAATGATGACCAGGCATCTTCAATTTTTGTGATAAGGTTAATGTGAGTTTTTGATGGATTTCCTGAGCCAGGATTCAGACGCTAGATATCAGGGTTGGCTGAATGGGCAAGGGAGGTGAAGGAATCAAATTTAGGCAGCAGAATTCAGATATTTAAATGCATAAAGCTGAGACCTTTGCTGTTGCAGAAATCAGTGAATGAAAGATCCTGGGGACTAGGGGAAGCGCTAGAGCTTGGATTTGGTTCCATATCCCCTAAGGAGCAGAGGAGAAGGAAGATAAGTATTCAACCTATGGCTTTTAAAACTGGACGATTATTACAATTAGTGGGGTGAAATAAATGCATGGTGTTATGGGCATTGTTAAGAAAATTGTGAGCCACTTGGAAAGCTAGAGGAAAGATGGGAAGAGTAACTAATGTGGGTAAACTCAATAATTTGTTAACAATAAAGGAGGTTGCATCACAGAGTTGAAATGATTAACAACAGGTTGTCTTGGAGGAAACATACAAAGGGACAGTGGGGTTATCAATTTTATTATGAAAGGGGTTAAGAACTCTACATGGAAGTAAAATAATGTAGGTGAACAAAAGCAGTGATACATGAGGCATACTTAATGTAGAGATAACAGAAAATCAGTAATAATAGCTAGTAATGAGCGGAGTCTGTGTTCAGAGTATAGCTCAGACCTGGTTGAATAGACAAATGAGATACCGTGGAAGCTGATGACCTGTAGCAGATGGGCCGTGGTGCTAAAAAAATAAATGAATTGCCGCATGGAGAATGTCTGGAGAAATAAATTAAAGCCTGTCAACTGTTGTTGTCCACATATGGGCCGATAAGCAGCCGAGCTTACCGCTAACTGTAGTGAGAGAATGAACAGAAGTAATCCAGAAAAAATAATTTCAGTAATACAGCAAACGTTTTTTGTTGGAGAAAGATTATCCGAGAGGTTGGGGTGTTGTAGAGGGTGACAATGTTTTGCGATTCCCATGGCTTGCAGCATTTCTGCGGGAGTCCCGCGTTACGGTAGTCAATCTCACTGTTGTTAACAAGATAGAGACGGATAGAGAATTGAAATCAACGGGAGCGGGCGGGACTGGGAAGGAGTAAGAAGATTTGTGAGGCATTTTGTTTTAGGAAAAAAAGTAAAGGCTATATTAGGCCTATGCGTGTGGTTAACGCAGGTGCAAAATGCAGTATTCGATCGCTATCTTTGGTTCCGCTGAAGTTCTGTCAGGTCTCCCCGGCAAAACCAAAACTCCTGTGTTGTTGCTGCGTCACCTAGGGAAACTAAGTTGTGTGATATCAGACTGTTTTAAAGCGTGTAGATTAATCCAGTCTCTCTCCAGACTTAAATACGTTGGAATAATAAAAAGAAATGCTATAGGGGGGCAACAGAGTCTGATAACTTGTTTAGACAACATAAGGAGCGAAACTGGACCGCAGGATCCGGAAGTCTTTCTCTCGGGATCTGACAGGACAGGATTTTGGGGGTGGCAGTCATGTGATTAGTCCAGTAACATAGCAGTACAGCAAGCATGGTCTGTTGGTGAATGTAATCCGACTTGTTTTGGGCCTTAAGCCGATGAACGGCTGCTGGATTGGCCAGCTGGTTGACAGGCTGAGGAGGTGGTCAGCAGGCCCGGTTTCACTTCGTGCCGTGGATGAACGGTGAGTCGTGCAAGCAACAATGCCAGGTGGAAGTATGTAAAGCACTGGATACCGGTATAGGCAAGAGAGATAACCAAAAACCAGCAAGTGCAGAGATATGGTGAAGCAAAGTCCGGGAAATTGTAATTTGCTTGGCAACAAAGGAAGCAGATGCTCGCAGCAGGTGGTATGCTAGCAGTACAGTTGGAGCTCAAAAAGCATGGAAGAAATGCCACAAAGGTCACAAAAACAGCAAATATGTTGTGTATATTTGTGTATTGTGTATGTTTGGAAGAGCTAGCTTGCAAGCTACAGCACATCACCAACTAGCAATGTGAGTAGTCACTTCATCACAAATCTTTTGTCCCCACCTAATTTGCCACTCTAAAGGTGTGTTTGCCACTTACAGATACCAAAAAACATTGCATAGTCACAAGGCTGAAGTATTTAACAGATTGATCTTAAGCCAATTTCCAAATCATATCAGTTCTTGGATTACTTTTACATTATTTTATAACACTGGATTATCAGGATTATTGGTCCATCTCATCAAAGACTTAAGAGTTACACAAGTTTCACTCATATATCATACAGTGATTTTTTTCGCTGGTGTGCTACCCATTGCTTCCCCCAGGGATCATTAAAGTTTCATTGTGACTTTATATTTTAAAGACCAGACTTCCAAAATCCCAAAGTCTAGAAAGTGGGAAAAAAATTGAAAAATATACAGTATAGTTGTACATACAGTATAAAGGAAAGCAGAGTAGATGACCTGTACATACAGTTATAAAATATTGATCTGTGACATCTTTTTTCTTTTTTTTCTTAAAGATCTCTTAAAGTTACAAATTAGATAAGCTTTTATCAGATTTTTAACAGGTTAATGTCTAATGCTAACTTGCATTGTGTAATTTATTAAGGCTGTGTTGTGTTCAGATCAACTATTGACCAATGAGCAATTAAAATTGCTGGTTGTCAGGATGCAGTGAATACCAGTGACCTGTAAATAGAAGCTATTGCTGACACCCCACTCCTACTTGAGGAAAGCTGCACTCAAAGCAATATAACATACTCTAGCATTTTGTCAACACCTGATTCGTAAAAGCTGTTGCAGGGCTGCCAACTTTTCAATTTAGTTTAGAGTGAGATTCTGTTTCGAAGTTGATGTATTTTAGAAAAAGAGTCTTTACCCATGCAACATTACCCATAAAGGAACTGGGGTCATCACTCCTCAACCCTCAGGAATTACATTAAAGCATTTGTAATAAAAATATTATTAATACATTGTATTTATAGAGCATTTTTTAATACAATAGACTAAGGTGAAAGTGCTTCACAATTCCAAAACAAAAACAAATTCAAACATAAAAAAGTGAATAATTAATAAATTGAAATTAGACAATAAAAAGACAGTAGGAGAAATATATAATTTAGGTAAAAACAGACAATTGAGAATAATAAAACTGACAGAATTAGTAGAAAATAGTAAGATTAAAAAAGGTTTTCAACGGTGGTTTAAAAATGTTTATAGAGCATGCATCTCTGTGGTTGGGTAGTCCATAATTTTGGAGCATATTAATAGGCGTCCTTGCCTAGTTCCTTTTGCATATAATTCTGTATATTTCAAAACCTAAGAGTAGAAGATCTGAGAACTTGTAATTTTAACAAGAAATGTTGCAAACCATTAAAAGCTTTAAATACAAGTAAAAGAACATTATAATCTATTCTAAAAGATACTGGGAGAAAACGGAAAGTATAGCAATAACATTTGGACTACCTCTGTGATTTAAGTCTTTTTAGAGCCTTGATCTCTCATTCTTCAAAACCATCACTGAACCACTCCTGGACCCCTGCAGTTTGCCTACAAAGCTTTATTCAATATGATATCTGCTGCAGAACCATCGGTCTCATCTACACAAGCCTGAGTCCCCTTGCAGGTGGATTACAGACTTCCTGTCAGACGTCAGCACCGGTTACCCTCAAGGCAGTGTTCTCTCCCCTCTGCTCTTCGCCCTGTACAGCTGCACCTCCAGTCACCAGTCCGTCAAGGTCCTATAGGCACGACACCACCCTCATTGGGCTTGTCTCTGGTGGGAATGAATCTACCTACAGTTGAGGGCTTAACCATCTGGTGACCTGGTGCAATCAAAACAACTTGGAGCTGAATGCTCTAATGGTTTTGGATTTCTAGAAGAACGCTTTCCCACCCGCCCCCATCACCCTGGATCGTTTACCTTCCTTGGCTCCATCATCTGCTACGATGAGCTCTCTCATTAAAAAATAGAGGATTTTTAAGTTTGCAAGATAATCTATTTTAGCTTGGGAGTATTTTAACTTTATTTTTATTTAGTTTCAAGACGTTATTGGTCATGCAATTTTTAACTGCTGCAATCCAAGTAGTCAGGGTCGAGTAAAATATATAGCTGCTTGTCATCCGCATAACTATGAAATATAACTATGTAACTATGTTTGTGTAGATTCCATGAAGATTTTAACGTAAAGAAATGGGGAAAAAAGGAGTGGACCAAGAAAGCATCCTTTAACAACACCGAAGGGCAAATTATATTGACCTTATACATGATCAATAGTACCCCAATAGTTTCAAAAAATTCTGCCTAAGAGGTAAGATTGAAAACCAGTTTTCCCAAACATTCTTTGTAGTGTTGCATTTTCAGATTTTGAGAAAGAAAAAGCTTGTTCCAATAAAAAAAGAAAAGAAAGATCTAATAACAAAAATGGCATGACAAAAACAAATTGCAGCAGTGTGGACAGCTGTCTCTTCCCACGGATCCAAAACCTTCTTTTTTCTTTTTCTTTACTTTATTCCCTCCCTTTTCCTATGCTGCTCACTACATTCTCCTGGAGATGTGGCCGGTTCCTTTTTCCCACCTGAATCATTTTGCATTAGGCCTTCATGCCCCTGAGCGCATCCCATTGGATCTTTCGTCGCCCCCATGAGAAGGGCGTACTTTTAAATTCATGTGTTCAAGGTTACATTGATGAAGGTTATAACGTGGGGATGTAAATTATTTTCAAGCTACAAGAAGATACAGTCTTTTGTTCTAATCTTGTCGACACACCAGCAGGGTCAAGCTCCAAGAGAGATAAACATAGGGTTTCTTCCTGCCATGTAACAATAGAAGGGGCGTTCCCTCTAAACCATAGGATAGCAGTCAGACATGATTTAATCAGCTTAGGAATCAGTAAGAAAGAGAAGGATATTGATTGGGTCTAACAGTATTAAAACCATTCTTCTCCCTAACCCATCTGCAGCCTATATTGTGAGTACATTCAAACATAAAAGTACGTTGACATGAAAGATCCGCACTGTTTTAACATTTTTAACACAAAGCTCTACAGTAAAGAATGGTGTGCCAGCTGTTGATTGTTACGACAGACATGCCATCTGTAACAAGACACATAATTAAATTTAACATGTTGAGTAAAGCACCACACAGTAAGAGAGGAGGTAATCAGCCCGTACTTGTAGGTATCTTTGGAATTCCTTTTCTTTTCTATTGTCAGCATTAGCTGATCTTGTTTCTGTTTTAAATACCCTCCATTAAATGGATCATATAGTTTATCCCTTTTTAATTTCCTATTGTAAGTTTCAGCTTTGTCAGCTGTTTATGGTTAACATTAAAAGGTGCACACACGTAAGATGCTATTCACATCTAGAGCTGACAAAACCCATTTGTCTGTTTTTCTGCATGACAAAATGGAGGTGTGGCATGAGAGTGTGTGTCAATTGTGTGATTCTCAGGGTCAGTGCGTGAGGGTGTGCAGCCCCGCTGATTGAACTTGACACAGCAGAGTTGATTGAAGTGTTGGTGATGTTTGTAAGTTGCTCCACCTTTTGTTTTGAGAAATGAGAAATCTTTTTTAATGGAACTGAGGCATGAAAACCACCATGCCCTGGAAGCAACAACCCAGCAGGTATAAGAAATGGGATTGATTTGATTACCTGCCATGTTAGCCACACAGGCTTGGTTTGATTAAAGGATATCATCTGGGTAAGCAATGCATCCTTGAGTTACCACCGCCAGTTTCACAATATGTTGAATAAGATGATTCTCACCTGAATTGCAACCATAATGTGTAATGAATAGTGCATAGAAAAGCTGCTGTCTCTTTTAGTAAATTATTTTGTAAGGCATGCAACAACATATTGGTCATCTACTCGTATACTTAGATATATATATATATACTACGTTATAATCATATGAAAGAAAAGCTATATGTTAAAGTTTTTACATATATATACCATGGTCTAGAAAGTAGTAGAAAAAAAAATGTCCCCCCTACCGAAATTCTTCAGTGGCTGTTGCTGACAAACACTGACATGGCCCTGGGTACAGACAACGCGAGGTCACTTCTTATTCTTCCACCGCTTTTGTTTGAACTGTGACTGTGACCTGGTTAAAGAAAAGGTTGCAGTGTTTTAAGTCGTTGTAGCAGCAATTTTAAACGGGTGTCTTACTGCTTGCGGGTGTCTTACTGCTTAGATGATTGTGTAGGTAGAAATTCATTGCCTACATTACCGATGGATGTCACATACAAATACACGTCATGTTATTGTGGTAGTTATGTTAAGTTAAAATGTTTTACATGGTAGGTATGGTTGTCACGAGGAAAACGCGCATCATGCAACTCTATGAGACTTTAAGCCCATGTCTTTGTAATCAAACGGGTGTCTAGGTTCTCAGCAAGTTTGAGTTATCAATCGATCCCAGAAGCCTTTATGGCTCATGCATACTTTTGCTCAGACTTGAGCTCAGAAAACAAGACTAAGCTGGCTGCTTGGCAACTTCCTTGAGACTTACAGGGAAGGTTCAGATTCTTCAGATCTATCTAAATACAACCCATGCATGCCTTGTTGAAAGAGATATTGGTTGTTTTAATCCCATCCCTCCTGTTCAAACTAGCTGTAAAGCTAACCCATCAGCAGAACAACTTATTTAGTCTTTAGGTGTTTGAGTTTGACAAATCAAGTAGTTATCTTTGTCCTAGAAGTTGTATGTAGGTGTACTGCATGTTTATTACATCACGTGTTGAGGATATTCAGATGTCAGATTTTTTTTTTTGGACCTTGTAGGCGTTTTAAATTATCAAAGGATTCATGGCCAAAATTACATATAGCTGCTTAAGTGTTAACACTCTCATTCTGCCCTGGTTTACATGGTTTACATGGTTTACTCAAGCCCTTGTTACTGTTATTAACATAGGTAGAGTGGTTGCCTGCCAATTGGAAGGTTGGTGGTTTGATCCCTTGTTTATCTGATGAGCAGGCATGAAAGTGTGTAACTAGTGAATGGTTTCTGTACTATGTAAAAGCGCTTTGAGTAGTCGTTAAATTTAGGAAAGTGCTATATAAATACAGTCCATTTACATTTATTAGTAACAACCGCAGTATTTGATCTACTTGCGTTCTCACAATTGTCAGGGAACAAGTGTGGATATTTTGTCTGCTCCTTTACGTGTATATTCCTCAAGAAGTCATGGAATTATATGATTCTCTTATTTAAAGCTGTGGTTGGCCTGCTTCTCTGTCTGCACACACAGATATTTATTAGCTGTTGGGCAGCATTTGGTTTTGTCTACTTTGTGCGTGTGTGTTTTGTGTGTACGTTGTGGTGCAGTCATACTTCACTGGACTGATTCTGTGATTCTGCCTCAGACAGAACACACTGATTAAATTCACTTGACCTCTCTGCAAAGCCGTGCCTCCTAAACCTTGCTACTCTCTCTCTCTGGCTTCTGCATCCCATCCTGCCCTGCAATAGCCTCTCCTTGGCTGTGCTTTTATCTATGTGTCTTAACATTTTTGATCTTATCTTCTGCCTGCGGGTATATTTGGAAGAGTAACAGGGCTATTTAGCCTATTTATGTTGATGTCTGATGTTTTTACTGCTTCTAGGACAGATGCATCTTCTCCTATCAGGTGATGACACTTTTGATTTTGGGCCAACAACTCTCTTATGTTATTACTCCACACAGCAAAAACCTTGCTGTCTGCAAATTCAGGCATTATATTTCAACTCATCCATTGAGGAAAGTGTGCCTTTAAATGCAATTACACAAATGAGATGACCACCTACATTTGTGGCCAGTGAACAGCGGCAGCACATTTAGCCAAGAACGAGCAGACATGGGCATATTTGAATCCAAATGTGCTTTCAGTGAGCATTTCCTATAACAATGAGCAACATGGTGACAAAAAAGGAGTTGGATTACCCACCTTGGACTGCTTTCTGTGTAATTGGAGCCAAGATGGTGTCTGTGGGTTGTCGAGTCAGAATGGATGAAGTGATGAAAACATCTGAGCACCATGGACAGCTCCACAATTAGACTGAATGGAGGAACAAAGCATTGTTCAAAAAATGTACTTCTCATGGGAAAAAAGATATTTCAAACATACTGTACTGTTCTCGTTTCAAGATCTAGACTAAAACACCTTTAATTACTGTAGTGTTTAATTGAACCTGCCCAGGGACCTCAGAGAGAAATTAGCTATAGTAGATAAAATTAGCACAATATATCTCTATGTACGTATATGATTAATGTTTTTTACATTGTCCCTGACACCCATCCATCCATCCATCTTTGTCCGCTTATCCAGGATCGAGTTGCGGGGGGAGCAGCTACAGCAGGGGACCCCAAACTTCCCTTACCCAAGCAGTAACCTGCACCTACTCCTGGGTCCTTCCCCAACAGAACATGCATGGTACACCTTCCTAGGGAGACGCTCACCTCAACTGGCTCCTTATGACGTGAAAGAGCAGCGGCTCCACTCCGAGTTCCTCACGGATGACTGAGCTTGTCACCCTATCGCCAAGGGAGATGCCAGCCCCCCTCCTGAGGAAACCCATTTTGGCTGCTTGTACTCCGTTTCTCCTTCTTTCGGTCATGACCCTGTCTTCCTGACCATGGGGTAGGAACGAAGACTGGTGAGGTTAGGAACGAAGACTGACCGGTAGATTGAGATCTTTTTGGTGCAATAAAGTAAATGTTATACCGCCTCCGCTGCGCCGATTCTCCGACCGATCTCCTGCTCTATTGTCCTCTCATTCGCAAACAAGACCCCAAGGTTCTTGAACTCCTTTACTAGTAGGCACTCCATCGGTTTCCTGCTGAGAACCATAGCCTCGTATTTAGAGGTGCTGATCCTCATCCCAGCTGCTTCACACTCGGCTGTGAACCAATCCAGTGAGTTGTGAAGGTCACAGGCCAATAATAACATCAGGACCACATCATCTGCAAAATGCAGCAATGAGATCCCCAGTCCACCGGACTGCAACCCGTCCCCACCCTGACCAGGCCTTAATATCCTGTCTCCAACCCTAACCTGAAACAAGTCCAACTTACTGCCGAGATCCCAGATGACCCTGAGAAGGGCCCCCCTCACCCCATACAACCGCGTGACCTCCCACAGTATCTCGCGGAGGACCCGGTTATACGCCTTTTTCCAAATCCACAAAACACATGTAGACCAGATAGCCATACTCCCAGGCTCCCTTCAGGATCCTTGCGAGAGTGAAGAGCTGACAAACACATGTGATTTGCGTAAATAAAACACCAATGGGACAGAGCAGCAAACTGTATATTCTTAAGAATAACATTTAAAAACCAGCCATCTATTCATCCATCCATTATATTCAGTTCAGCCCAGCCACCCTATGGTTGAAAATTGTTTTGGCTGCTTTTATCCGTGATCTCACTCTTCCTGTCACCACCCAAAGTTTTTTGTTGTTAGAACTTATGTTTATCTGTAGTTTTGTGTATTTTGGGCTACTATTAGATCCGCCTGATGGATTACGGGTAACTTTAGCTTCCATTGTTGGTGTTAGCCATGTAAAGACATGCAGTTGTGTTAATAAACAATTAAAATTATTTTATAGTCCTGGTTATCATTTTTATATCCAGTAACATGAAACAGTGTATAATAACAGTGTTTTTTTTATATTGTTTTGACTTGTCTTATGGATGTGAAGAAAAGTGCCTAGCTTTATAGGCCCATTATCCACCTTGACCCCCTGACTCCAATGCGGTAGATACATAATCCATGTAGTGATTACATTTGTCAGCAAAATGTAATTGGAAAAACTATTTAGTAACGTTTAAACGTAATTTGTCGTAGACAGGGTTAAATTCTAACCTGACAGCAAGGAAAACAAAATCCATTATGTGCATCCATACACCTCCATCCATTCCTGAGTCCTAGCCACCAGTGCTTTGGACCAATCATTCAAAACAACGATGGCGGCTCTTAAAGAGGTTAGCATCAGTTATACCAGACCTTGATTATTTTGTCATTGAAAGAAGAGCACTTTTCTGACTGGCTTGAGTTTGATAGACAGGTGATAGACATCCAATCACCTGCCAGGTATTTTTCCAAATAGTTTCCAATGATGGTTCAGTGTAACTGGTGGTCTTTGAGTCGGTTTATAGGGTTCATGTACAAGCAGCTCATCTGGTAAACCTGTAGTATTGTGGTCATATTGTTTTCTGAGAATTTTCAAGGAAATGTGTTAAATATATGTGGGACACCCTTGCCTTTTCCCTTTTTCTTTCAAAGATAATGGCAATTAAAGTGACTGTCCTCAAAAGTTGGTAATTTCTTCAAATGTTTACCTATCCGTTGTATCTGTTTTCCCTCATATCTGTTGTTTTCTTTCGGGTATAAACAAGGCAGATAAATGATACCAATAGATAAATCAGTCACAATCCATGACGCCCATAAGCATAATTCGTCCAGGAGGGTTATATTTCTGACAAGCAATCTAATTATAATAATTATAATCCTGGCTTTGCCTTTTCAGAAGCAAAGCTGGGTGCAGACACATGGTCTTTGGAGGTTGGAATGAATCAATGGGACACACATGCTACAATTTGCATCGAGTCTCAAACCAGTGGTCAACATTTCTATTAATCATGACCAAATATTTCCCCGAACCCTGTTCAAAAAGTTTTAATTGCCTAACCATAATAAAACTATTATCAAAGAGGTGGCATGACAGAAAGCTACTAACAATGGAAGTTGACCTGCAGGTTATGTGAGAATGGAGGAGTGAGGAGATGTGGAATAGGAAAAATTAGATGTCCCCAAGTTAGCAAGGATGCAATTTAAAAAACCAAGGTGGTTAATAAAAAATCCATTGTAACAGAAATTCTTTCCTACATGTTTTAAGGCGGGCCTTTTTAAAAGTAAAAATCAAGTTGCTGAAGGAGAATGAGGAAAGACGTCAGAGGCTTATGCTGTATGTCAAATTAAAGTATACAATATAAGACTTTCCTTTTGCCTCCCACAAAAAAGTTCCTTGACATGTGGATTAGCCCAGCCCCACCAATATCACTGTGGTACAATGACTTTCTTTTGCACCAGTTTCCAGACATATATGAAATGCCTTTTTTCTGCTATAAGGCTCCTGCCACCCCAAGCGCCCCTGCTAGCTTTGGGTCAAATCCTTCCATCACCATTTTAATGGTGTCTCCTTTTCCTTCATGCTCAGCAGAGATATTAATAGGAGAGGTTAGGGGTTTGTACAAGCACAACCACACATTCTGCTTTCACTGAAGGTAGGTGGTTACAACAAATATTGCCCCCTGAGAAAGGATTGCTTTATAGGCCTGCAAGCACAATCATTGCAGTGCGGCAAGCGTGTAGACATTTAAGAGCCATCTGAGTTGCATATTATTTAAGAGTTGGATGTCGTAAAATGGTGATGCATGGTAGCTTTTATAGCCTCAGTTGTTTGATACTGCGGCAAACTCCAATTGTAACATTTCTGGTGAGGGTTGGATACTTGAAATGAACCCGATTTAAGTATGTCCGTCTCAAAAAACACCAGGAACAGTTCAGTAGAGGCAGGTTAATTGACTCTGGTCTCACCTAGCAAAATATAAACACAATACATGTCCACAAGATAAAAATATCATTAATGGGACAATGATCTCTCCATTGTACAACGGTCATTGCATTCCTACATGGTGTACAGTCTACATTTTCATAAATACTGTGTGTGTGTGTGTGTGTGTGTGTGTGTGTGTGTGTGTGTGTGTGTGTGTGTATATATATGAATTCATTGTAGTTTGTTGACCATAATAATTGCATTTGGGATAAAAGAATCCTTGTAAATCGTTTTCTTTGCCAGGGGTGTTCTATAGCGTCGCCCTGTGGCTGTTTTAACAATCCTGGGCAGCTTGTTTCCTTTTGTTAAAGTCCAGTTCCCCTACCAGACAGAGATACTAAAACCAAAGGATGCTCTCTAAAAGGCTAACGTACACTTTTTCAACACAGCAAGACTGACACAGCTGGTGATATACACTCAACGGCCACTTTATTAGGTACACCTGTCCAACTGCTCGTTAACACTTAATTTCTAAGCAGCCAATCAC
>NC_048425.1:16772306-16782243 GCF_013103735.1 Etheostoma cragini | reverse complement strand
CAGTTCTGAAGGCAAAAGGGGGTCCAACCCGTTACTAGCATGGGGTACCTAATAAAGTGGCCGGTGAGTGTAGGTCTCTTAACCTACACAATAGTACCCAAACACCAGGTTTGGTTTGGTAACGTTCAGGAAGCCCAGTAAATTTCTGTTTGTTCAGGCTAAAAAAAATTAAATGTTAAATGAGCTGTGGAAATATGAATATCATATATGGACGGAGCCAGACTTGCTGTTTTCTCTGATTTTAGTCTTTTAACCTAAGCTAGGCTAACCATGTCCCTACTCCTGCTATGTAGTTTTTATAGATTTCCCAAAATGTCAAACTACTGTAAGCAATATGTAACTTTCAATTGTGTTGATTCTAGCGGCCCCTTTGGACAAAAGATGTAGTGATTTTACAACGCCTGCTGTCGTAAAGGTCCCATCAGAGTGTGTGACTGTAAAGTCCTTCTACCTGCCGTAAATAATTTAGTGACTTCACAGAGAAAATTGGACCTGGGAAAACGCATTAATTAAACGAAAACTATTTTAAAATAGTGTTCTTTTCCCTGTTAGTCTTGTTTGCTGTTAAAAGTCATTTATGATCCTCAAATGAAAAATTACAGTTTCAGAAACACGCTCCTTTTAAGATGTGTCATCAGCAGCGAACTAACAGTGTAATTCAATTATGTTTCACATTTTTTACCTAACGAATGAATAGTTATCAAGTTGAAAACAAGTCTGTTTATAGCTCCTGGAAATCTGAACATATTAACAAATTTGAGTTTTCTACCAAGCGTGATCAGGGTTAACAGCTGCAGGGTCCTACCACCACTGAATTTACTACACGTCTATAACGTCAATCTATCAACAACCAAACTAACAGCAATCAGTAGTGGATGATTAGTCTCCGGGTCTTGTCAGAGTCAGTTACTGTGACAAATTGCTTTGTCTTTGGCATGCCCGACGCTGGTACAGGACCCCCTCCCATGAGACCTCATCTCTGACATCCAGGTACATGTAGGCGTCTGATGATCCTGTCAGGCTTCTCCTTTTAGGGTCGAAGGTCAGAGTCCTGAGTTTAAAAAAAAGTGGAATTGGGGGTAAAAAGTGGGGTAAAGGTGTGGAAGACAGCACGTCACTAGGTTGCTTTCTAAATCCATAATAAATCCTTATTTTGTTGGATGTCTTTTAGAAAGCACAGATCAGTATCCAACTATACAGTGTTTATGCAGCATAATCCCTCAGCACATGAAACACACCCTTTTTAGGTGCTTCATCTCATTAAATTATATTTTCGCTTCATCATTGCTATTGGGGAATTGGTGTTTGCCTTTGTGTGGACTACTGTTCATCAGTAGAATAGCTTGTTTCAAGCATTAAGCCCTGATTAGCAAGTAGCCTTTTAAGTAAATCCCCAAACAGTTGATACTAGGGTTGCAACTAGTGCAGTAACGATATGCAAAATAAAACCAAAATCGCGACACTCAGCTCCACAAGCCTATGTTGCGGAGTGAGAAGGCAGAATCGTGACACACCCCTTCAACTCCCAGAGTTATCCTTCCCGTCCAGATCCAATGCTTTCACATCTTTAAATTAGTAGTAGTCCTTTTGGTGCCTTATTCCTGTTTTGTCTGGTAAGCTTCGCTAACTGTAAAGATGGCTAAAAGCGAATGGGGGCTGCACCGGTAACACTAAAGGAGGTGTAACGTTATGAATGGCCACTGTTCTGACTCGGGTGCCTGGCTCTGTTTCCCAATGATTCAGTAGCTGGCTGGGGGCTGACTTTGGATGTCTCCCTGGGGCTGTAATGATAGTGGATGGCTGTTAGCTGCCTGGGGGCTGACTGTGGATGTGTCCCTGGGGCTGTTTTCAGCTCTCATCCCGACTGAAGCCTTGCAGTGCCGGGAGACTGAGGCAGAAGACAGGGTTGTGCTAGCTAGCTAAATTACCAATACATTGGGTATCTATCTATACAGTTAAAGCCTATGTTGCAGGTTTCATTTTGCAATGAATTTGTGCAATTTGCTTGTTGGTAGTTAATATTTGAACTGTTATCAATGGTATTTGATAGTGTAGGATATCGCAAAACTGAATATAATACGAAAAGTAGGCACAATTTTACAATGTTTCCTTCTTTCCCCCACAATGCATTGCATGACGTCACGTTGGGGAGATAACAGAGCAGCCTTCGTTGTATTTACCGTTGGTCTGGCCTGATGTGGCTTCTGGTCTTTTAATATTAACAGTCTATGGTCTCGACCGAGTCCATGTGACTTTATTATATCTAATAATATTGGAGGGAAAGTGAAACACAGCTTAGACAGGGATTTTGTTCGGCTTTTCAAAAGTTTAAACCGCTAGCTATCGCTACGCAGCCGGACGTTAGCACAACAGCGTTAGGCTAGCCTGCTAGGTAAATATTACGACTGCCTTTGGTGTTGTCTATATAAGCGTCCATGTTGTCAACTTCATACATGGGGCATTAATGCACCTTTTGTACCATAACTGTATTTAATGAAATAGTAAGCTTTGCTCCTACGAGATGGGTGGGTTTTTGTTACGTTACACACAAAGCTAACTGGCAGTAGTTAGCCTGTACGGATGCTAGTGGACATAGCTAATGTTGCGTAGCTAGCCACCAACTTTGGCAGTAGAGTTTTGGTGAGCTAAGCACGACAGCGTTGTCACCCACAATCAACCTGCAGTGGTGTTTGAAATGGACACACGTCTCTTATTGGAATCTGTTTAAATGAGAATCCCAAAGTTTCAGCACTGTACTATGAGTGAGTCATTTAGCAAGTATCATTCTGTGAAGGATTGTAAGGAAGGCATTTTTAAATATATGACAGTAGAAAACTAAGGACATTAGAAGAACAGAGCTGAATACCGTCGCGATAAGTGCAAACACAGCCTGTGGTGATAGAAGCAAGCTGACTGAAGTCCATTGAGGGAGACCTGGAGGCCATGGCAACCTCCATATATCTTAATGTTGTTCTTTTTGTCAGTGTTTTTTTTTTTTTTTTGTCAAAAGTATCCAAACAAATTGTCATCAAAGCTGACAGGATGAGGCCAGTGACTCAGAGTAGAGCCTCAGAAAGATGACGTCTGTGGTAAAATACCACCATGACCTCTCAGGGAAACGCTTTGATTGCTTTCTGATGGGGATTTCTTATAAAGTAACTTTTTTTCTTTCAATAATGTATAATATTATGTCATTTTTTCTGTACAAACTCAAAAAATAGAACTGTCAGGGGTCTTCCATAAGCAGCTTCACAAATGGCAGCAGCACTCTGCTCCTGATAACTACGCTCCAGTGGTTTTGTGCACTTCAAGAGACTATGTGCTACTGTGAAGGGCCCTTACAGAGCATGAATCACTGTATCTTGGCTAACTGCCTGCTCAGACTACTTGCAGTGTAGAAAGCACTTCCAGATTCAATTTGCCAATTGCTGTTGAAACAAAAATGAAACCCACATCTTCCCACCTTCTGCTGCAAGGTATTGTAATTCTAATGCAAACAAACTCATTTACTCTAATCATACAGAATGAGCAATTGCAACATTAGCAAATCTGTGGCATAACGGGTGCTGCATGCAACAGCAGCTCTGATCAGTGCCACTTCTACAAGGGTCTACTCCTATTCCTTTACAGTACAGAACAACAGTGCCTTATATTCCAAGTCCTCTCTGCTGAATTACACATGACGATGCCTTCAAGGCCTCTGCCACTGCAAATGGCACTTTGTTAAAGTGGTACCAAGTGCAGATGTAGGGCTCAAAACCCACACTATGCATTATAGTTTTTCAGGAAGGAAAGAATGGGAAGGGAAGAAGAAGAAGGTTAGGTGGGTAGAGCATCCGATTTTTACTTGAGGTTTTGCTGGCACACTCAGCCGGCAGGACACCAGGGGAAGACCTAAGGCAGGCTGGAGGGACTACATATCCCGTCAGGCATAGAATTGTCTCCGGATCCCGAGGAAGAGATGGAGAACGTGGCTATGGAGAAGGTGGTTGGGTCTGGAGCTCTGCACTGGCTAGTTTGACAGTTTATCACTGAATTAACAGCCCAAGCTTGACTGGAGCCTGTTCATTTTTTCTCATTCCAATTACACAGCCTATAGGCTACAATTGCAGCAATTATAATAGTTCAGTTTTAAATGGCAAAGTGTTTATATTTATTTTAAGTTAATTTAGAAAAATGTTTGGAGCGTCTTTTTTTTCTTTTTTTTTTAAATAACAAATCTGCCAGCAGCCGATTTTGATTAATTTAGCCTCTCAAATCAACACTTGACTTGCCTACAATTAAATCTGTAGATGTAAACACTTAAAGCATATCACAATGTTAGTTTAAAACGTTTATTATGTTATGATATTATTACAATGTCCGCCTGCTTGTAAGCTCCGACGTGAAAAATTGGTCAGATGCCCAGCCCAGGGGTATAAATAAGTCGGGGCCCGTTGGGCTTAGGCTGAAATGCAGGTCTCTAGTCTGGTCTACGTTACCTAACCTGACACCCCTTTAACCCAATCCTGGACAGACCTCCATTTGTGTTGCTCCTGAAAAATGAAAATGAAAACTTGAGAGTAACATGCTCTGCTTCTTTGGTAGAAAGCATCTCCAATGAAAACACGCTGCAAGGTCTGTGAACTGTTTTCTCTCTTTTTCTCTTCTGTTTTCTCTATCACAAGCCAGTCAACCGTAACTCCTTTCTGTAGACGCGATTTGTTTGCTTTTCCTGAGTTGTGGCCTCTTTTACTGTCATCCCGAGGCGGAAAGAAGTTAAGCAGTCGTCTTTTTGCCTACCCTATCGACACAGGCTCACACTTCCTCTGTGAACTCTGCATAGTGTCCATTTACTGGAGGCATTCACAGCTGAGGAGCAGTCACACATTCCACAGATTGAGTGTTAAAATCCACATGTCACAGCCAGATCACAACAGGGCCACCAAAGTCTTCAAAAGGACAAGCATCCTACTAGCAAGGTAAACATTCCCACAGGATTTTCTATTCAAAAGGACATACTTTATCATCCTACATTTCACTCTGTAGTCAATAAAGCTATGCTTGACACAATCAGGCCAAAGAAGATGGCCATAAAGCCTTTGTCCAGGGCACACCTGAGACTCCTTGAGCTTTATCATCCATAACTTTTTTACTGCTGTAAAAATGGAAAATAAAAAGATGGAGGTTACTGAGGTGTTGACTGATCTGTAACACAACAGCTGCACTAAAGCGGAATGGTCATTTTTTTTAAAATAGAAAATACAAGCCAGAAATAAGCCGGCATTGAAGATGTCCATGCGTGAAGCAGATAGGACTGACCCCATTTCTTTTAGTTTTGTGTCGTATCTAAGAGGTTCATTGTCTCAGCATCACAGAGCTGTGTCCTAAAACTATATCTCTGAACATTTACCATTCTCAAGCATAAAATGTGACCACACTTGTTGAAAGCGTGATCTGTCAGGTGGTTTTTATGATGCCTTGCTTTTAACGAGTGTAAATCAGCTTTAATGCTAATGGTGGCTCTCTTTCAGCAGTATTTTTAACAGTAGTCATGGCAAGTACCGATAAATCCAATAAATTAAAAGCCCCCATTTTCCTGCTAATTCCCTGGTCTTTTACATGGAGAGATAGGCAAGCTTAGATTTTTGTGCTTGCTCATGAATGGAGCTTTAACCCAGATCAAATATTTGGCAGAAATTATTTTGGAATGCTACTCAGTGAGCGATACCCTGGCAAGGAACCACATTTGCCTCATACTTCATCCTTTTTGTCCACAGAGCAGCTGCGTTGTAATGCATTGCAGATTTTCCCAATCATGCATTTCTTTGGCAGTGAAGCACGTTGCATGGATGATCGAAGGCTATGACACATTCTCTGCGGAGAATGTGTCATAGCCTGACTCAGCCTGACTCAGACCAGACTCTGGTTTTCTTCCTGACTGTACCCAAGCTGGGGCAGACACTTGTATGTAAGCCAATCACCGATGAGCCTCGTCAAAGTTAACAGTACAGACCTCTGGCTGTCGAGGCCTGACTCAGAATGACAGCATCTGTCTGCCTCAGCATTTGGCTCCCTACAGAAATCAGACATTGAGCATGTCAAGACGCACCCTGCCACTTTATATGTCCCCTGGCTGTCTTTAACATACTAACATACTGCTCTGCTCTACCATTTATTTCAGAATATATGTCTTGAAATACATGCAAAGGTCGGAATTTCAACGTCTTGGAGGATTACATTTTGTTTGATACGTCCCAGTCATATCACATTAGCAGCTAATACGTTGCAGGCAGATCTTTAAGTGGATTTACAAGAAATTAATTAGAAACCTGTTTCCTCATTACCCCCTTCTCTGTATTTTGCTATTCTGTCTTGTCAGACGTTGCCTAGGCACTCTCGATTTCTCTTTCCTAAAACATCAGGTGCTGAAGCAACCTTGACATATTAGGACATTAAATCTGATTCAGGACCTGTCGCCGCCACAAAGTGCTTCCACATTCTCTTGTTTCCTCAAGCGCATCAGGGAAAATACAATTTCACCTACAGTGTCTGTCTCTGTCACATCCACTCTTGCAGACATTTCCATGTCCACCTTTCTCTCCCCTTTCCTGTCTCTCGGTATTCCACTCTTCTTTTATACCTCTGTATTCTAGTGGTTTATGTCCTTCCACTGTAAATATTTTAACTGTATGGTCTAGACACTTTTTTGTCAACCCTTCTCTTATTTCCTCTTCCCCGCTCCCCTTCATCTCCCCTATCATCTACTTCCCTCTCCGTTTCAAAGTAATTATTCCTCATTAATCTACAATAGCTCACAACCAGTTTATTAATCCAAAGGTCCGGATGGCAAACAGTACAAAATGAGCTCTCCTATTAACTCAACATCATTATTCTCACCCTATGAGGCTGTGGGTCTGCTGACTTTCCACAGTAACCCCCTACTCAACCCACAAAGTAGCCTTGACTTCAACCCCCTGCTTTGCAATATTTTTCAGTTGCCTTCTTTATGTTTTAACCTTGCCTAGTAGCAGCACTAGTAAAGGTTTTTTAAATATACTTAAATCATGAAAGTCTCCCAATTTTGGTGAGATAACGTACATTTTTCTAATCACATTTTGCATGAAATTCAGTCACCTCAAATGAAAAAAGAAAGGAACAATAACCTTCCAAACATTGAAGACAGAGTACTCCATCCACAGCAAACTAGACAGATGACTCTTAACTGGTATCAATTGTATTTTACTTGAATAACTTACACTGTCACTTCAAAATACCAATGTGTCATTTCCATCAAACTCACCAACATTTCCCTATTTGGTCTTTAACAGATGGATATAAATAATCAGTTTCCATGGTAGCAGATACTTGGTAGGGATAATGAGGACAGAAAGATAGGAAATGAAGTGTTGGATGTTGGATGTGTTTCTGGGCATAAGGCTCACCCTGAACCTTGCCACATTCGTGCTAATGAAGGACTATATTTGTGTAATAGGGAGAAGGTATTTTATCATTTAACATAAAAGTATGGTATGGCAACTTGTGCAAAGAGTCAAAAAAAGCTCTCAATAATTGCAGGTAAGGTGATTGGCAAGTCACAGAAACTTTGCAATATATTTGTCACTGCTGTATATAGAAAGGCTAAACATATAACTGCAGATACCTCACATACTCAGCCCTATGCGATACAGGCATTGAACACAGAATGACAGCATCTGGAACCACTATAATTTAATTTGTTACATTACAGAAGTATGCAATGCTTTGAAAAATGGTCATGGTCCTTCAAATGTGTTACACAAAAAGAAAAACATATGAATCCTCACCCAAAAATACAAAATCTTTATCATACTTTGAACTCCTTGGGACTGAATCTGACTGCTCAGTGTGGTTTTTGCAAGCACACCCTGCTGAGCCAGCCTCCCAGTGGACTAGCAGGCCCACACTCCATCTACAATTGGGTTTTTTAGATAAGCACTGAGCTCTGGCTGCTTACACGGCCATCAGCACTAGATCCATCCACGTCCTCCAAGTGATCCCAGGTTAAACACTGCACACAGGCCAGTGAGGAAGATGAAAACACTTGCCAGCTCACTGCAGAGAAATAGCTCACCCCCACTATGCCACTCCATTTTTTCCAGCTGTGTCAAAGGCACTCTGGGGGAGCTGATTGCTGAATGGCTTGGTGGGGCTTCAGGTGTTTATGTGTCTCATTGTGTGTGTGTGTCTGTGGCTGATGTCCCACTGCGCGAAGGAGTAAATCCTCTTGTCCTTAACCAAGCGGACGTGCTGGCTCATCTTTCTCTTTCATCAAGACCTCTCTTTTCAGACTCCCTCCTGTTGAACCCTCAACCCTCAGTTAAATACTGCAGCATCTCCTTTCCTGTGCACTTTGGATAGCTTTCCGAAATATCCCCAGAAAGCTGTGAAAAGCTGCACACTAGAAGTACAAATACAGTAGATTTTACATTTACAGTCTTTAAGATTTTTGAATCCTCAGATACTAGTGCTGTCAAACGATTGAAATATTTAATCACGATTAATGGCATTAATGCCATAGTTAACTTGCAATTAATGGCACATCTTTATCAATTCTAAATTTCCCTTGATTTCATTTTGTCCCATTCTTTTTTTCTCATTTCAATGCACTTATCCACATGGATCGGCTTGCTTTGTGCAAATGTTTTTTTTCATTGAAAACAAGATTGGCAAATATCCTACTGTTGTGTTCAATTTCACTCTATCATTCTCACTTGGAGCAAATAATCTCTCACACAATGTAACACTGTCCATCAATAAAAGGTTGAAAAGATTCTTTGAGGAGGCGGAGAATCAACATCAGCTGTGTGCTTGCATCAAGTGGTATTTCAGACTGGACGTGCTGCGATGATAGCTCAGTCCACAACAACAAAAAACACAGATCACTTTGGTCTTGTCAATGGAACATTTGGGAACTTTAAAAAGTAAAAGTAAACGTTTTATTCAGAATCTTATTGGCATCCATTTCGGCGTCTCGTGCCCGCCATTGACTCAAAAAGGAACATTACTACTCTTTGGCCGGCTTGCAAGCCCAAACAAGTGTGTGCGGCGGGCCTGTTTTTTTTCTAGTCTAGCTAAATTCGATGTAGTGTTGTTGTTGTTCTAACATTACTTGTTGTTGCAACAGCATGTGAAAAAAGTACAAAGTTTGCTAGGCCAATGAGAATGTTAATCTCGTGATACAAAATTGACGCCATAAAAATGGGTTTGCGTTAATGCCGTTGACAGCACTATCAGATACATACTTTTTTTTTTTTATTGCTACCTTAATCTACCTTGCCTGTATGATGGTGTTGAGGGAGATGTTGTATTAGTCCTTCCTCTGAATATTCCTGACAGGAATTTAAGACATTGATTTTACATAAGCGGTCACCTCTCCTCAGCCTTGCCGAGCTAAAACCTGTGCCATTTTTCAAAACCTGTCACTAACAATCACCTTCACTCTGCTGGGTGGGTGGGACTGAGCCATTCTGGAGAAACAATCTAGCAGCTTGCTATCAATCTCAAACACACACAGCAGTTCGTATCTGCTCTTAAAGCTGCCAGATTTGGGGATTGGCCAGTACTTCATTGCTAGCCTGAGGCTATTTTTCTATTGTGGTGGCAATGACAGGTCGTCCAGCCATTTTGATTTGTCACACAGCTCAGACTGCGGACCACAAAGTAGTAATATGGTGAACATAGAGCAGATATAATGCCTTCAGGGCAGTTTGAAAGACATTTCCCTGACATTTGGCCAATGTTATCTCCTGCCCACATAGGTTTTTCGAGGATCTGCTGTTATACAGTGGTGTGAAAAGTGTTTGCCCCCTTCCTCATTTCTTGTTCCTTGGCATGTTTGTCACACTTAAGTGTCTCGGAACATCAAACCAATTTAAACAATAGTCAAGGACAACACAAGTAAACACAAAATGCAATT
>NC_048425.1:16769491-16772206 GCF_013103735.1 Etheostoma cragini | reverse complement strand
ATATATATATATATATATATGTATATATATATGTATATGTGTATATATGCTGTAATATCCAGGATAACAAGAGTTTGGTCAAATGAAACCAAAAAAAGTAATGAAAAGTAATGATTAACCATAAATGCGCAGAAGGCATTTTTATAGGTCCTTCAAATCATTACCATAGTGCCTAATGCTATTGATTTTGTGTGACTCATGAGACCATAGCACAAGGACCGTTACCACAAAATGGTCCTAAAGGTTTCTTGACTAACATGTTTATGTGTTGTCTGGCTGGTTTTAGATCTTCTGACTATGGCACTACCTACACCAAACTCAACCTGATGCCAGGGACAACAATCGTGGTGACCAGCTTTTATATCTGCCCAACCAACAAAAAAAAGGTAGGATGATACATTTATACACTATGTTGTTAAATGATTGTGTTATCCATCTGCTTGCTGAAATGCACGGCTTATTTGCTCATCTAGAACTGACGATTTAAGATGAAACAGAAAAACTGTGCTCTTATGTTTTGTTGTGAGCTAGAAGCCTGAATAAATATTAATACTGGCAGACTGCGTAGGAATTAGAAGACATCTAGATATGTGATTTGAGAAAATGATCCACTGAAACTTAAGACAAAACACTATTTAAAATTTAGATTGTCCAGCATGGAAGCAAAACATCTCTTAGGATTGCATTATCAGAATTAAAATAACCCTATTAACCATATTAAAGGGGATTTAGTTTAGTATTTATTTATTACAAACATGAAGAAAGAACAAAGAAAACAAAAGAAAACACTAAAGGATAACAATAAAATTAACAGTACACATGTAACAACGGTCAACATACAATTTCTCATAAACAAGTACACATGTTGAAGAGGCGTAGGAAGAAGTTTTCACTTATCTGGTCCTACCCCTTCTTATTAAATTACACTTTTGAAATCGATCAATCTAAGGTACAGTAGGTAACTTTTATAATTAAACTGTCATAATATCCTGACAGTACTACATCAAAGAGATAATCAGCAGAAACATAAACATATTCATTTATTTTTTAAAGCACATTCCTCATCCTCCTCCTGGTGCTTCTATTGGCGTAAAAACAAACAGTAACACTTCATAATAACCATCACTAAATGGGAAATTGATAGTTATTTTACTTTTAACAATGAAATAATATACTATTAGTTCATCTATGATAAATTATGATGACTTAGGAAGTGTTGGGGTTTCAGTCGGATCCGGACACAGAACAACACAGGACGACGAGAAAAAGGGTAACAAAAAGGTTTAATCCAAAAACACACAAAAACCAAGGAACAGGAGACGGTGAAGGTGTAGGTGGGAATCCAGATGGAGCGTATCTCGGGAAGCTGCGCAGAGTGGTGACGGAACACGGAATCTGTAACGGAGAGACAAGGATTAGTCAACGTAGTAATTAGGTTTACGAGAAACATTCACTGGTTGACTGGCCTAGTTACCACTACAGGTATGTAACAAACTGGCGCTGGAGAGGTGGTCAGCCCGGTTTTAAATACTGTGGTGGTGATGATGATGAGAAGCAGCTGTGCAGGTAGAAGGATAATGGTGATGTGGTGCAGCTGTGCTGGTAGACCCCGTTCCTCGTAGGACGCCCTCATGTGGTGAACAGACAACATGGACACAGACACAAAGGGGAAAGGAACACAAATGGCAGCAGAACCACAACAGGAAGCTCCTCCTGAGACCCCTAAGACATAACATATAACATTACATACTATATTATAACTGTATTGTTTGTTCACAGGCTGTTTAGTTCTGCAACGGAGATGTAAACTAAACCCCATGTTGGTAGAGTGCCCCTTTAAAAACCTGAGATAAGGGGAAGAGTGTGTTTATGGTTAAAAACAAAAGTGGATATTAAGTGCTGGATTATGCCAGAATGCAAACTCCTGTCTGCTGCACTAAAGTCTCATGTGCTTCACACCCATCTGCCCCTTGACCTCCACACACTTTCTTTCAGCTTTGCTACATATAGAACTACTTTCTGCATGCTATAATCACATATAGATTCTACATCTAGAGGCATAAAGCTTCCATATTGTGCTCATTTTCAAGTTCAAAATTGTATTTTGAGGTTGTACCAGAATTGGTTTACTTGGTTTAATTGTCAAAAAACATCATACTTTTGTTGTACCGCACATTGCTGCAGATCCTCTTTTCACCCTCTTCACTTCTATATTATTTGTTGGGAGCTGCACATGCTCAGTAGCTAGGTAAGATCCCATCAGCTAGATAACTCTTTCTCCAACTTTGGTCAGTCCAAGGCAGGATTAGCTGGGAGACTTCTTCTAGATGAGGGCAACTTGTGGAATACCTGCAGAACAGGGACATGAAGTAGTTCTTTTGGAGATTATGGTCAATTATTGTGTGTTGTAGCATTATTTTGCCATTGAGAACAAACTAGCATGCTAGCAATAGCATGTGCTATGGTTAGCCACCTTGTCTGGGCTAGTTACGTAGAAAGCCGTGCAGATTTTGAACAGCCCACCAGGAGACTGAAGGCAGATGACATTCAGAAACCGTATCTTACTCAAAACAACGTGTATGTTTTTTCCAAGTTTGTATGCACGTGGAAGCAACAGAGACACAAAATATGGACCCAACATCCCCGAAAAAATTATTTAAAAAATAAATATATATTTATGTGTATATGTATATATATATATATATATATATATAT
>NC_048425.1:16762076-16769391 GCF_013103735.1 Etheostoma cragini | reverse complement strand
GAAAAATTTAAAGGGGTCTGAATACTTTCCGTACCCACTGTATATATATATATATATATATATATATATATATATATTGGCAATATAATCATGGCAACTAATATTTATGCAAATGCTTAAAATGTTCCCTTTCTTTAGCTGAAATATTTAATGGCTTTTTATTTTGGTGACGGCACAAAAATTTGCGCTTTGGCCACAAGCACCACTCCCGTGTCCCACAGGCAGCACCTGAACACCGGTTAATCATAAAACACATCAGAAGAGCGGAAGCAAGAGCCAAGAGGTACAGCAGGTGACTTAAACTGAGATAAGAGTGGACTGCCGATTGTGGTGGCCCGTCTAGTTGGCAGGTTTTATCACCATCCAGGATTCTTCCAATCGATGAAAAGATAGATAGATAATCACGTTTCTCACATTGTGCTCCAGTCACCACTCAAAAGGTCTGCATAGGATCTTCCATCTTCCATAAATGCATACACACGCACGCGCTCATACACACGCACACAAACACACAGAAAGAATAGTAGAGGGCCTGACAGCATGAGAGCATTTAATTGCATGGGAATCAAGTCATCTTAATTTTCCTTAGGGTCAGAAAGAGAGAGAGGGTGGAGGAGGGTGACTGTGTGTGTGTGTGTGTGTGTGTGTGTGTGTGTTTGTGTGTGTTGTGACAGTAGGATGTCTGGTCATAGGAGCTGTTGATCAAGCTCCTGCTTAAACACACCTGCAGGCATTACAGGAGGGAGTGATGGAAGCTCAGGGTTGGTGCTTCATGCTGGAATCGGTGTGCGTAGGTGTCTGTGTGGTATTGCTGTTGTTGCGAGAGTAGGTGTGTGTTCTCGTATCAATAACCAGTGGATGTATGTATGTGGGTGTGTACAGGTTTATGTGGACTTTATGTGCCAAGTTGTACATCAAATGCTTTAAGCCTTCTCACAAAATATCTGCAGGCTGCTTTGTGTTAACTTCCTACTTTTCAGCGTCCAAATTATGAGCCATCATGTTTATTAGTTGCCCCTACATACATATAAACACACAGATACGTGAGCACAGTTTGATCAATACTGCTAATCACATAAGAAAACAGCAAACTGGAGGGTCGTTAAGCTTTGTGAGGGGATTACACACATTGTGAAAGGATCACACAGAAAAGGTGTGTGGGGCCTTGGGTAATCAATAGGACTTGAGGGCAAATAGAGAGAGGTGAGTCTTCAGATGGAGACAATGTCACACTGTCTTTCTCTCTCTCCATGGCTTCATTGACAGCTCCATTTAAGATCTGCTCTACACCCTTTGCAAGATAGCTCCCAAGGACCCTTGACACATTTCTACTCCAGTGGAGTCGTAAATAAACTTTAAGACAGGAGGTTCAGTGTGTTCTCCCGCAGCAATTTTCTTTTAACACCTATGTCTAGAGGGCTGTCAGCTTTGCAAGTGATTGTACAAGTCTATTTCCTTGTTGCTTGTATGTATGTTGCAGCAGCAAGCCAACATATCTACATTATTTCCATTACATTTGTGTGGCTCTGTAAAGCAGAGAGAGACTCAGATGTTTTTGAGCTCTTGAATCAAGCTAGATTATACATAGTTTACAGTCAATTTGTTACTTGAATTTTTAACAAGCAGATGTAACGTTAGTAAAACCTGATAGAAGTCACCTTAGCTTATTTTGTCCTGAGATGATAAATTACAGTTATATTCCATTTGGCTAATGTAATAAACTTTTAATTGTCTTTAAATAAATGTATAGCCTAGTTGAGAGAGAGAGCTCAATGAAGCAGCTAAAAGATCTGCAACTTTGCAGAGCTGGATTAATACTGTCAGCAGGCCAGCGGCAGGTAAACCATTTGATGTCAAGCAACCATTCTACATAATTCATTCAATGTAAATAACACATTTTATCAAAAGCATGTTCTTTAAGTTGGAGTAGGCTAGTAACTCATTAAAAACAAATGTTTCATTTAAGAATAAATATATGGTATACTGTACCTGTGATTCAATTCAATTATATTTATAGTATCAATTCATAACAAGAGTTATCTCGAGACACTTTACAGATAGAGTAGGTCTAGACCACACTCCAGAATTTACAATGAGCCAACAGTTCCAATAGTTTCCTCTTGGACCCACTGGAGTAGAAATGTGTCAAGGGTCCTAAACTTCCTTTTAGGCAGAAACCTCGGACAGACCCAGGCTCTTGGTAGGCGGTGTCTGACGGGCCGGTTGCGGTTTTCTATGTGATGTGCATAGAATTGTGAATTTGTTATTATTTTATCTATGGGGCTAAACCCAATAGCTCCAGTTCAAAGAGCATTTGAGAAACTGGGGATTTTCTGCTCCATAACCAGTGTTGAGCAAGTTACTTCCAAAATGTTGTACACTATAGATTACTAGTTACTGTTATTTGAGACTAATTAGTTATATTACAATATTAAAGTATCTGAATTGTAATGCTGTACACTAGTACTAGTAAATAAATAGTGAAGTAAATGTGCAATAGGCCTACTTGACTTTGAATTGTGGCGTAGGAGTATAAAGTAGGAGAAAATAAAAACCCCAATTAAATGTACCTTACAGTTGTATTGAAGTAGCCGACAGTATGTTTACTTTCCACCGCTGGTAAAATGTAGGCTAATTATATTACGTGTAGCAAGCCTAATTCTCGACGTTTGTCAGCAGATACATGGCAGTACCGTTACCTGGACACAGGTGTTGTCCGTACTGCTACCTGTTGGGACCCTGATGTTGTCCGTACCGTTACCTGTTGGGTCACAGATGTTGTCCATACTGCTACCTGTTGGTACACGGATGTTGTCCGTACGCTTACTTGTTGAGACACGGATGTTGTCCGTACCGTTACCTGTTGGGACACGGATGTTGCCCGTACCGTTACCGGTTGGGACACAGATGTTGCCCGTACCGTTACCTATTGGGTCACAGATGTTGTCTGTACCGTTACCTGTTGAGACACAGATGATGTCCGTCATGCTAACTGTTTGGTCAAAGATGTTGTCCGTACCGTTACCTGTTGGGACACAGATGTTGTCAGTACCGTTACCTGTTGGGACACAGATGTTGTCTGTGGTTACCTGTTAGCGTTGTTGGTGAATTAAAAAAAACAAAAAAAACACTAAATGTCGGATTAAAATGTGTTTTAACTTGAGTTACTGAGCTTGTAACAGAATATTACCAAAATTGAATTAGTAATGCGTTGTATTACTGCATTACTGCAAAAAGGAATACAATACTGTAATAGCATTACTTTAGTGACAAGTAACTCCCAACACTGTCCATAACGAGAGTTCCAGTGGACTGTTTAGATTTGACATTGTTTGAAATAGCGAGAAAGGTTTCTTTAATGACACCAAAGGCTCTCTAAGGGGTTAAATTGTTATTCCTACTCAGCGTTTTAAGTTCTACATAATGAGTTCCACTCTGATCACATATTTGTATGTTGTTTATGAAATGTGAGCTGCCACAGTTCAATAATCCAGGGTAATTCTGGACCATTAGCAAAGATACTATATGATGCTGACACATCAAAATTGAAATTTTACAATATTCACTCATTAAGTGAGCACAGCACTGACCAGCACCAAAACATATTACTGTAGGCAGAAAGATACAGTAGTCACAGGCAATAGAATCTGTCTGGAAGGGTGGAAAAGTTTAAACATTTCCTTAACATATAGTGAAGGGTCAGAAGTAGCGATTAGGATGTAACAGACTGACTTGGGCCATCTGCCTTTGTCTTAACTGGCTCTCTTAGTTTTGTTTTTTTAAAATAAACAATTGAAATTTCAGGACAATAGGAGGGAGGATTAGAATGGATTGTAAAATGATTGCTTCATAGAAACTTCTCAAATACACTCCCAAAGCAAGAGTCACATAGGTTGAGGTTTTAATAGCTTCGTTAATTCCATCTCAGAGCAAAGAGAGAAACCCTTCTGTAGATAGGTGGCCAAAGACAAGACTTGTCAAAGACTCCTTACACTTTATATGCAACTATTGCATTTTGAAAGTGTGTGTGCTGGTTTCTTTGGGGTTTTTCAAACTTAACCATTGTACTACTATTTTAGAGCCTTTTGTTGAAACATTTGTTTCTTAATGTGTCTTCAGACCTCTGTAAATTATGGTTTTAACACTGTAGATCTAAGCATTTAGTTTAAGTTTCCCCTCTTTAAAAAGTCCTTTTCTATAGCAAGAACCATTCCAATGCAGTCTTTATTTAAACAATAAACTACAATATCTGTGAGAAATCTAACCAAATCAATCCCTAAATGCTACAAAGCAACAACTTTGGACTGTGGCAAGAGCATATTGACAGTAGCTTTAAAAATGCCTTTAGTCACATAGTGGGATTGAAAAGAAGAAAACAAAGCCCAAAAAGTAAGAACAAAGGGATGGGTAAACACAGACATGAGTAAAAAGGTTTTGAAAAAAAGAAAAACGAAAAAGAGTAACAGACTAGCTTGAAAGAAATGCAAGATATTCAGATGTGGGCACACTGTGCGCAGATGACATCCATATGATGGTTCTTTTTGTAATTTCAGATAGTCTGTTCTATTCTTTTGTGTGATTGACAGTGAAATAGCTGTCAGATTTACTCTCTACAGTTTTTTTTCTGACTGTGGTGTCCTCCGCTTTCCATGAAAAAAACTGTATAATTGTACAGTAACTGGATGATTTTCTCTGAAGCCAATGTGTTTTTTTTGGTCCAGTGTAATCAAAGAAGAGAGCACCTTAAAAGTCAGTATATGATGGTATACACAGTTCAAGTGTAATAGAAGCCAATCTGCCAATGCAAAATTATTTAAAGTTTTTTTTGTGATCAAATCTTTTTTATACAATTAACAAACAATACACTGGGACATAGGCTCCCAGGACCAAACAAAAAACACACAGAGAAAAGATGGGGAGGGGGGAGGCCCAACAAAACACCAACAGCAGGAACGGAGCTTGCTGCTAACCAACAAGACACACACAAACACACACAAACACAAACAAACAAAAGACACTGACAGAGAGACACACACAAGACACACAGGACCAAACACATTCAGATGGAGAGAGGCCAAAGCACAAGTCTACAGCATGGACTTCACGGACTCGGCAATGCTGAGCCCAGAGTCCAAAGTCTTTTGTGGTGCTCTATTTATACGAGCTCCATGTATACGACATCCAAAAAGGAAAGGATCAGCTGCTTTAAGTCCAGCTAATACAGCACAATACAGCTGGTAATTACTTTCACGTGATGTATTGTCACTAAAAGCTATGCTGGCTAAATCCCAGCATTGCCACATGAGAACCACCCATTCTCCTGTTGTTTCCTCTCTCTCCTTCCTCCCTTTCACCCTGCAACCATGTCATCTGAGAAGCAGTTTTTCCTTCATCCTCTGCCCAGACTCTGATGTGGGAACTGTGCACAGGCTGATAAAGAGAGCGTATGGGGCAACTGTAAACTGAGGACAGAGGCGAGGTTAGAGCACAGTTACTATGTCAGTCAGTCAGTCAGTTACTATGGTAACTGAGTCTGTGAACCTAACTTGGTCTGTATGGAGGACCAGGTCTACCATATTTAAAAATAAATACAGAAATAAATAGGCATACAATTAATTGGCCCAAAAAATACAATGAACAAATAAATATAGGTATAAATTAAATTATACAGTGAGACATAAATGTATATATCTCTTTTAATTAGCTTCTTTATATATTTACCTTTGTAATAATTACCTTATTTATTTATTGTCCGTTATAATCTTAAACTTTATTTAGTAATTACCTATTTTTTAAATGTATTTATTTCTGTGTGTGTTTAATTTTTTGGTCTGTTTTATTCTTCCTTTGCATTTCTACCATATTTATTTTCACCCCTGGTATTTATTTCTGTCTGTCACTTTTACATTTCTTCATGTATTTCTGCCTTATTAATGCAAATGAGGAGGGGCGGGTCTCAAGGGGTCAACCTCTGCCCATTGGTTGGTCAGCATTTCACTGCACGGTCAAATTTACATGCCACCGGCCACACACACAACAAAACAAAGATGGCTACCCGCGATGAAGTTGTTAGTGACAGGAGGCATTTAGCAACTATTTTTGAAAACAATGCTAACGTTATAAGTATTGACTTTATCATTTTTCGTTTAGACGCTCTGACAGAACGTGTGTTTCAGTTAGCGGCACACATGGACACAGATGTCGACAATGTAGTTTTTCAGAATGTGGAGGAAGCGGCCTATCTTCTTAACTCGCTCGCTAACGTTAACCACACCAGGGATAGCTGGTCGCCCTGCTTCTGTGCTGCCTGTGGACGCCGTGGAAGGACTTCTACATGCGGGTTTGCCTGTTGGTGCCATTGCAAGGCTTTTTGGAGTCAGCAAAACAACAGTCAGTGTACCATTACATGTGATGCCAATAGAACCAGTGTGTGTAACGTTACCAATTCACAAGAATGGCACAGGAGAAAGGCAAACCCTTGCCAGCTTTTGTTAATTTACAAAGTTATGGAACTAATCAAGAATGCATAGAAAGTAACGTTAGGTCGCACACACAGTGACTTCAGACTCGACTCCGACTCGAGGTGCGGGACTCGTGAACAATGTTTATTTTTAGGAAGCGTCGGCTGAGCTTGCCGTTATTACCTTCCTCCGTTACCTATAACCTGCCTACCTTAAAACGTAGTATCTGCTGCGCCCATCAAGTTAATTATTACAGATTGGCTGTTGATCATGTTACAGTTTTATTTAGTTATAACGTTACACTTGTTTGAGAGTCTGGTGGTGTGTTGACTGACAGTAGTTTAAGCTGTCATTGATTACATTGCACATTAAATGGTTGTGCTCTGTGAAAAACAGGTTATAGTTACATTATTCCTTATAACCAAACGCTCATTCATCTTCTCATAACGAACGACAGTAAGAGTAAACCTCCCGAAGGTCGTAGCTGAAGCAACAAGCAAGCTAACATTAGATGGCCAATGCTGAGCTGAACATGTTTACTCACCACAGGTTACTAACCTATTTTGCGTTCAGCGCTTCTTTGTTTGGGTCTTGTTGTATGAAGTTTTAAAGCCAAAGTTTATGATGAATGGCGGAGCAGCTGCCGCTGTTTGTTGTCAACTCTCACTCACGTGCGGCCGCGCGCAGCAGATACTACGTGTTAAGGTAGGCAGGTTATAGGTAACGGAGGAAGGTAATAACGGCAAGCTCAGCCGATGCTTCCTTAAAATAAACACTGTTCACGAGTCCCGCACCTCGAGTCGGAGTCGAGTCTGAAGTCACTGTGTGTGCGACATAACGTTACTTTCTATGCA
>NC_048425.1:16755317-16761976 GCF_013103735.1 Etheostoma cragini | reverse complement strand
TGCTGACCAACCAATGGGCAGAGGTTGACCCCTTAAGACCCGCCCTTCCTCATTTGCATTAATGAGGCAGAAATACATGAAGAAATGTAAAAGTGACTGGCAGAAAAAAATACCAGGGGTGAAAATAAATAGGGTAGTAATGCAAAGGAAGAATAAAACAGACCAAAAAATTAAACACACACAGAACTAAATACATTTAAAAAATAGGTCATTACTAAATGAAGTTTAAGATTATAACGGACAATAAATAAATAAGGTAATTATTACAAAGGTAAATATATAAAGAAGCTAATTAAAAGAGATATATACATTTATGTCTCACTGTATAATTTAATTTATACCTATATTTATTTGTTCATTGTATTTTTTGGGGCAATTAATTGTATGCCTATTTATTTCTGTATTTATTTTTAAATATGGTAGACCTGGTCCTCCATACAGACCAAGTTAGGTTCACAGACTCAGTTACCATAGTAACTGACTGAGGTTAAGTTACCTCTCTTTCTGAAACGGGCTGGAGTTACCCCTCTCTCTCAGGTTTGATTAACCTCCCTTTCTGAAACAGAAAACCCAAAGTTTCCCTTATCTCAAGGTTAACAAACTCAAAATTTTCATTAAACCTGCTCTTATACCGGCCCCAGCAGCGGAAAAGATGACAAGGAGATGATAAAGGAGACTTGTAGGCACAAGTTGAACAAGAAAAAGGACAATATGAGAAGAGAATTTGATGGATGAAGGTGAAAAAAAGAATAGAAGTAGAGAGAAGTGAAAAAGAAAGGATCTCAGAATTGGTAATGTGTGGATGATGGAGGAAATAGGAGAAAACTACAAAGTGCTACTCTTTGATAAAGTTTGACATGTGTGGTGCCATGTTGTTGAAAGCTTGCCATGCACGTTTTAATTGTTGTGTGTACATCACTTCATCTCACGAGCTACTGTTGTTAGTTTAACCACAGATGGGCCAGCTGATGTATTTTTGCAATTGGGCAATTAATTGTATGCCTATTTATTTATTGAGCATTTATTTATTTCTGTATTTATTTTTAAATATGGTAGACCTGGTCTTCCATAGGTCTGGAGCAGGTTTTCTTCAATTCTGTCTCCTCCATCTCACACAGCGCTCATTTCCTCATTCATTCATTCATTCTTTCATTCATTCATTCATTCATTCAGTCTCTATCAGGCACATTTTACAGTGTGCTATGTGCATGACTAACAAAACAGTGTTAGTTTATTAACAGTGTAGGAAGGACTATAAAACATTTTAAAGCTCAAAACATGGAATATCCTTTTGTCAACAATCCTGTTGATGAAGAAGCTGTATTACTTTACAGGAAGTTACACATATGCTGGGAGATTATATTGAGGCCCCAACTATAGATGTATTTTCATTTCCAGATAACTAACTATTTGATCGGTATGGTATTTCTTCCAAGTCTATCAGTTATGTAGCCTCCATAACCTTATCCGTCCTAACGTCACCCATCATGCACATGCTCTACATCCCAACACGTTCTTTGTGTTGCATTACAGTTTTGTGTTGCATTACAAAGTTTTCTTTATAACATTGGTGATGCCGAGCATATTAGTAAAGCCACTGTATAGCAAAGCGCCGTCACAAGAATGTTGGTCGCTCTGAAACGTTTTTTTAGTGTTTTTTTAATGTTCCCTGGAAACAAACCAGTAAGAGTCAAATTAAAAGGAGTTCCACAGTATTGCAAGTATATGATGTAAACCCTTTGAAATAAAAGATTATGAATTATAATTCTGTTAATGATGGTGTTGCAGCCTCCAAATGGGATAAGTAGGTATGCATTTTTGCCCACAGGATTATAGGTTCAATACCATTTCACCAGTAATATTATACGTATGATTAAATGTGATATTAATGCACTACATTGGAACTTAGGCATTTACTCTAGCAGCAATATTCTCCCACGCAAATGATCTCTCTTTTGCAGCCACCGCTGTGTTGCTTTTTAAAAAAATATATGTTCAAAATCGCATATGTGGCGTGAGTATTTCCACCAACCAGTTTGTTATGGGTTGTTGACATGGTGAATCGTAGTATCATTGCTCCGTTCATGCTGTCTTTTTATAGTGGTGGTGCACACGCTTAACTCCCTAATCTGAGTTGATTGAACCAACTCAAATCAGCTGTTCTATAACCGTAAACTAGTAGTAGTTTCCCATCTCAAGGTAAACCAACGCTGGTTGGCGCGCGGTGGTTGTTGATAACTATCTACAACCAGAGTCACAGCCCTCTCTGAGGATTATTCTCATTTCAGTTCCAACTACACTTTGTGGGAACATGTTGAATAAAATCATGAACTTCAAAGGGTGATAGTAGTGTTGAGGAAGCGTACAGACATACAGCTGCAGCTAATTTTATTTCCTCATCCCCAGGCAGGTAGATTATTTGTTGTCTACATTAGTCACATTAATTATGGGATTTACGTTTCAGAGTATTTAATTTATATATTCATAATCAGCAGTTAAACTTTATTTTGAGTTTTTATCCCTCTATATGGTTCAAATAATATTGTATTTTTGCAACATGCAGAATGCAGATGCACTAAGTATGATAAATAATTCATGAGATGTTTTTTAGCTGTGAGCATAAAAACAGTGTAGAGTGGTCTTTCTTCTTCTAGCTAATCCTTAGACAAACTGCTTTGCTGCTCATGAAACCTTTTCTCTGTAGCAAAGGAGTATTTTCCTCATGCGGTACTGTATTTCAATCAGGAGAGACTTGCAAAGGTTTATTGTACATGAGCATAATAAAATGTACACTCTTTGGAGCTTAGACTTTGTTGTTATAAAATAATTTTCAAAAGGGGTAAGGAAGCCAAGACAATCTCCCCGATGGAGTCTAGACACTGGTAGTGGCAAAAGGAGCCTGAAGACCAGACCAAAGGAGTCGACAGAGCGTCCAGCACGAAGAAGACCCAGGGTGTCTTTGGGTGACAAGGGTGGAAGTGGAGGAGGAGGGTTGCACACTTTGCCTGAAATGACAGCTGAAAGCAGCGGGGAGGGAAACAGATTCAAAGCAGTGTTGTGATGCTGTGATTGGCCCTTGGAATTTGTAGCTTGGTTTAACAGGAAGGTAAAAGCTTCAGCAGCTGATTCTAGTTAGGAAGAGAGCAGTGGTTGAGTGGTAGGTCTTCCTGAAAGAATTTACACTGAGCTACATGTGTTTACACCAACCACCAACTTGTGTTTCATAAGCTTACTGTAGATTCAATGTGTTCATTCATCAGTGAAAAATACCAGTATAGACATAAACTTGTCAATGATTACTTTAAGAAAGAGACAGTATTGGGCAATATATACATATTTTGTTGGTCAATGTGAGATGTTGGAGTCACATGTGTTGTCTTCATATCGGAAACAAGGAAATTAATTTGACCCGTTCTCACTCCCGATTGGTCAGTGACTGCACGTGGGACTGCTGGGATTGTCGCGAGTAAAGAAAATGTGATAGGGGGCCCCGGCTGTCATTCCATGTCCTCCAGTGATGCAGGCCCCCGATTGGTCCAGGCTTACTGTTAGTTACGTATATGAATCACTCAATTCTCATTGGATACCTGCCAATGTTCCGTTAGATTGACAGTGTTACCCGCCAAATGCGAAATTCAACCATATATATATATGCTAACATTGTTAGTACAATATATTTTTGGCTACTGTTTTCTGCTGTTTCTAACTTACTCCACACACACACACACACACACACACACACACAGACACACACTCACACTCACACTCATCCACACTAAAGCCAATTCACTCATGCAGTCTTTTCTGTACGCTTTTGCCATCTTCCAGCTTCTCTTTCTCAATTCATCACTTAGCTTTCCCCCAATGAGAGAGAGAGAGAGAGAGAGAGAGAGAGAGAGAGAGAGAGAGAGAGAGAGAGAGAGAGAGAGAGAGAGAGAGAGAGAGAGAGAGAGAGAGAGAGAGAGAGAGAGAGAGAGAGAGAGAGAGAGAGAGAGATCTAAAACTGGAAAATTGATCTTTTTCTTTGGGACTCCTCTTCTTTTGACTGCAAGAGGCACTGAATATAAATTGATAAATTTGCCAGGCTGTACTTGCTATGACACTCAAGGCAAGCTAGGAGTAAGATATGGCTCCCCGGCATAGATTTAGAGAAGCAGAGAGATCTCAGAAGAAATAGTGTTAGAGCTAAATATCTGGGATTACATTTAGTTTGCCGTGTCACTTACACAGGCCGTCGGGAAGCACTTATTGAAGAGTTACTATTTCTTTTAAACATACAATATCAAATCGAAACACAGACTTTTAGATGCATCATGAAATTGTGAATGATCATGGGAGTTGTTGTTTTTTCTCAAGCTAATATAGTGCTTAAGCTGTCTGAGTTAGACAAAGGAAGTGATAATCAAGTAATATACAAAGTTAAAATATTTCTAGTCGGTGTTTCATTTAGGATTTATTTTAGCAGTAGCGGGAGGGCTGTCCGTCGCGTCAACATAACAGTATGTGGAGTTAAACTGGACGGGCCCAATAACCTCTGAACAGTTCTACTTGTTGTTAAATTGCAATGTGTGCGGCAGCCAACGGGGGTTGCGTTATGTCGGCAGGAAAATTTCAAAGGAAACCGCAACTACATTGTGCTTCTGCCCTATTTCAGATACCGTGGCAGCAGATTGGTTTGCTGGTTGTTGATAACTATCTACAGCCAGAGTCACAGCCTTCTCTGAGGATTATTCTCACTTTAGTTCCAACAACACTTCATGGGAACATGTTGAATAAAATCATGAACTTCAAAGGGCGATAGTGGTGTTGAGGTAGTGTACAGACAAACAGCTGTAGCTAATTCAATTCCTCTCCCCAGGCAGGTAAACTAATTGTTGTCTAAATTAGTCACATTAGTTATAGGATTTACGTTTCAGAGCGTTTAAGTTATATCTTTATAATCAGCAGCTAAACTTTATTTTGACTTTGCATCATTTTATCCATCTAAATTGTATTTAAAACCGCTGCTGAATTGTGCGTGTGCCCTGTTTCTGACACCGTGGCGGCAGACATTTTGCCGTGGCGGGCCGCCGCTACAACAATCAACATAGAGGAAACACTGCTAGCATAGAATGTTCTGTTTGTGTTGGCATTCCACTACCCAGTGCGGGAACACTGATACACAGTTCCTTTGGCTAAATCAGACTGCCAAAGTATTAAAGCAGCCAAAAACTGTTTCAATATACTTGAGATATATATACTTGCCATTAGAGTATTGTTTTAGGATTTACTTAAACAAATGTGAACCTTTTTTTTTCAAACAGCTGGCTGAAGTTGGTAGTCCCATCTGTTCCTTAACAGCTCCCTAGAGCTTTGGTTGTGTGTTGGTGGTTGTGTCTTCTTCTCCTTTTTCTTGTTCTGCTGTCAGACATGATGGATGCTTCTGTTAATGCTAAATTATTAATTTCCTCTCCTGTATATTCCATAACCTTTCTTTTACAGAAACATGTTTTTATTTTATTTCTTTTCATGCTGATGCTCTTGGAATAATCAGTTTACAAGACAACACAGCAAAACTAGATATAACTGGGACCAGATATGTTCAAACACACACGCATTCAAACATTCACAACATAGCCAAAAATGTCAGTTTTAGAGGAATTTAGAATTTATTAGGATTTATTAGCTGTAAAAAAAAACAAGTATATTTTTTGGATAGAAGGTTCAAGTCAACTTTTACTCTCATCTGGCCACATTGTTTTCACAGAATCAGTGATTAAATGAAAAGTTACACTGACAGTCAGCTGCCAAGCTGTCAATTCCCTCTTAGACCTGCTTCACCCTTGCACAGTGTCAAATAGATGTCATTTTGAAATAACATTTAAATGTGTGGGCATCATGAAAGTGAAATGTCTGACATTCAGACAACATCAGAAATATTCCGCACGGCTGTACATCTGTTTCCCATCTTATTTCCTCCTATTCACCCTGATCTGCACTTACAAAATAGATCCGCTGCACACTTTGTCTCCGGAATCGGAGCCTTGAAAATTGCCAATTTTCCCCATATTGCAGACACACAGCGATAGTTCATATTCCCCTCAGCTTTGTCAATTTGTTTGTCCGTTGTTCCGGCTTAAATGCTCTCATAAGATCAGGGAGGGTGCAGTATAAGACAAAATGCATTATGGTTCGATTATAGTGTCCAAAATACGATGGATGAATCATGTTTTTCTGTTGTTGGCCTGAAGCCATTTCCGCTGCAAACAAAAAAGTGAACTGTATAATTTTTGTTATTAATCACTGCAAGACAGTAGTTTACAAAACACAGATAACTTAACAAGGCAAAGCTGGGGTTCGAGCATATATTGTTTGACACCAACCCTGAACAATAAATCTCAACCTGTGCCAGAGGCACCTACTGGGGACTCGGGATGGTTTTTCATAGCTGGTTTCATTTTTTATCTGGTTTCTAGGCAATAAAATACCTGGATTTGTTTCACACACACAAACAAATATTTTTTTTTATATCTTTTATTTTATTTTATTTTTTTTGCACCACACAGGGCTGTCTCCTCTCAAAGCCTAGAGCAGACTCATGACAGCTGTGCCCACAAGCTCTTCTACATGTGGGGCCGCCTCCTCTGCAAAATCCATGTCAGCTACATTAGAAGCATCTT